>NW_009933192.1:0-51314 GCF_000696875.1 Nestor notabilis | reverse complement strand
AATGCAAACATGCACAGCAACTTTCTAACTTTCCAAAACTTTATCTACAGCATTTTCCAGAAAACCTACATTAATAAATCACTGTGTAAGCAAAGGAGCTCCTCAAATTTCATGCAATTCCAAAAACATAATAATGCAGAGGTCCTAATATTATTGCATACACACAGATTTGTTTTTATTGAAGGGGAAAATAAACAGCTGAGGCCATTATGAGCAGAAATGGACGGTCTCCTCTCCAGGAAGTCCATTTTGCCTATGAGTTTTGATAACATCAGTTGTTTTCTAATGCTGTACAAACAGAAGTCGTTACAATTTATTGCTGTGAAAATCAGACACCTTTCTAGAATACTTAATATGCAAAGACACAAGATTCAGCCTGTGTCTAAACATTAAATTAGACTCAAACTCCTATTGGAAAATTGAAATATGTCAATTAGATAGAATTCTATCACTGAATTAGAGCTGAACATAGAAGAAAATTACTGCTACTTTATGACATTTTATTTAGAAACAAGAAAAAATAAAAAGGCAGACTAAAAATCAGTATTACACAGGAACTGCCTAGATTTACTTCTGGAATTTAGTACTGAGGAAAAGTAACTCAATTTTACTGATTGAGACTGTCCAATAAGACAGAATTAAGGACTGTGACTTCCAGGAAGGACACAGAACACCTAGAGCTAAGACAGGAGATGAGGTGTGCAGGTGAAAGGCTTACCAGTCATTCATTTTTAATTTACATCCCTAAATACAGGACATGGGCAAAAGACAAGAAGAGGGAAGCCTGGTCCTCTTTGACAAAGAAATTGCTTAATTTCCATCCCACAAAACACACTCAAAAGAATTCCCTCTTGCAAGTCATCATTCCTCTGTTTCTCCTGGGAAAAGAGGTTTCATACTATATCCTCAAAGCTATGACTACATATATATATCTCACAAAGTAATTCCTCTGTAGATCAGAGACCCAAAGAATCAGAATTGCCCAATACTAACTCACCATCCTGTGTTCCCACCAACTGACAATCCAAAAGGTGTCTGCACTGTGCCTAAGCAGCTGTTATCTAAGGTAACTTGCACATGGCAGGTACTGACATGGTTGAGAAAGTTTTAGCCTAGCCCCTAAACATAAGCAATGTTGTCATGTCCCTTTTACCATGGGACATCCCAACATAAGCCTGGGTAAGCAGAGCCAAAGCTTGTGTCTCTGTAGTGAAATACAAAAAGGTCACCTTTAGTGAATTAAACACACAATAAATCAGGCAGCAAAGCTGCGTAGTCACTGCAACCTGTTTAACTGCCCATTGTCTGTAACAGTTGAGGGAGGGAATCTACACGCTAAGTATTGCAGCAGAATTTTGTGCTATTCATCCCCACACAAGAAAACCTTTCTAACCTCAGGGGTTTGGTAACATCTATTTTAGGTTATTGAATGCACATTTTCTAATAATTCTACCAGTGTATAATGCCTAGAATTGCTGCAATGATTTTACTAAAGTCCTCTCATAGGTCTTCAGATTTTTTACCAAGTGGCTTTAGCATTATTCAGCAGCATTCCTAATTTTGCACACACATAACCCAGACAGCAGCCACATCCTAAACTACAGCTTGCCTAAGAAAAAAGCCAGTGTGAGACAAACAAAGCTCTTGTGCATTGTCAAAAATAAGACCCCTACTTGCTCTGTCACTAAAAGCCTTGATGTTTCAAATCTCTTTATCCATTATTAAAAACCTTACATCTCTTGGCTAACTTTAATAGCTCTTACATTGAAAAATTAAAATTATTCCACTGTTACTCCAACAAGCACAACACAAATCTATTTTGCCTTAAGAATAAAGCAGTTGGGAAGACATCTTTTTGCGCAGAGCAGCACAGGCTGACGAGTGGCATACAGCTGGATGCTGTCCCATTCCTGTCTCTACAACCAACCAGCTATTTCAATTTCCAGTTTTTTCATCCACCATACAGGATCCTTTTGATTTGAACCTATTAGTCTGCTGAAGACAAGTACATTTCCATATGACTGCAGGAGTCACTCTGTCTCAGGGAAACACAGTACTTCCTGGAATCCTTGATGCCAAGGAACCAGGGTTATTACTATCGCTCCTTGCTGAAAGCTCTTATTGTCAGGTCTGTCATTAACTTAGACTGAAATCCAATCCTGGCTAACTCCTTGACAAGATATTTAAAACATCCAAATACTTGCAGAAACTCTTCTTCTACTTTCTGCATCCGACAAGTTGAGGTCTTGTTGCTGTTTGTACTTTGTTGTTTTAATTTTCTACTGAAAAGCTAAAATAAAATCTTCCTCCTTGAAATGTTCCTGCAGAGACTACAGTTGCCAGGGTATTTTGCATAAATATTTCATATCCATCAAACTTGTGTTACACTGTTTTGGGGGTTTTCAGCTAAGCTATTGTTCAGCACTGATAACTTTTACTACACATCTATACAAATGCACTTAATCAAATTATTTTCCATTTGCAGTTTTCAAGATCTCAATTTTTTACAGATCAGTGCATTTCCATGATTGAATCCTCTACAGCTCTCTGAGTTTTGGAACCCTCAAATTGTTCCAGTCTTACTGGGATGGCCATTGCTCACATGCAGGAAAACAGTTCCCTTGTCCAGTTAAGAGATAAAGTACTGGAGTTATCATCATCCATCTCAGATTTTTTCTGAAACCGTCCCCTCCTGCATCAAAATTCCTTTGATTTTGAAAGTCAGGGGGATTTATGAACAAAATCCTCAAAAAACTGGACAAAACCAACTATTTTACCAATGCCAAGCAGAAAGTCAGGAAGGAGCAAGAGCCAGGAACTGAGCTCTTATCTGCTGAACTTAAACCTTCTACTTTCACCCCAACCTTTCTTTTCTGCTTCAGTACCACTGTGATATTTACAGCTCCAGGGCTACTTTAAAGACTAGAAATAATCTTAGTTCTCCAACAGCTGTCTGTCACATTTGATTAATGCATTCCAGAATCCAGGTTAGACTTAACCAAAGAAGAAATTTCTCTGCAGCTGAGTAAAAACCTCTTTGGAAAGGTTTTATGAGAATTATAAGGGGGAGGGAGAACACCCAAAACCACTTCAAAGTACCAGTAGTGCTCATGGGAAGCCATATTACAGAAGAAGCTTGTTTAACTTTTAGTGGTACAGTTCAAGTACCTAACGATCAACTTCCAATCATTCTCCTCTCACACTAAATACAGTCCATCAATTTAAACTTGGGCTGTACGTTAGTTTCAAGTCTTACCCGTGGCAGTAAACAGAGGAAAGTACAACTTAAACCATGTCTAGCATCAATATGTCCAAATGTTCTACTTAAGTTATATGTATTTTCTCAATGTATGAAAAATCTGGCTGAACAAGGAGGTTTCTTACTACATTTATATAAAGCATATATCTATCTATCTATATATATATATATATGGAAAAAGACAACTTTCTTCTCCCTTATACACATCTAAATTAACTATTTACAACTAATGGTATGAAACAAGAATGAAAACAGAAATCTGAGCTGCAATGAAAGAAAACTGAGTGATCGGAGGAAAAGAAGAAAAGCAGTTTGGGGGGCTGAGGGAAGGGTAATGAGACAATAAGCAACCAGCATAAAACTTAAAGTTCCTCCAGAGAAAAGATCTGCATAAATCTGTCCAAAAGAGTGAGAGACTGCAGAGAGAAAACAGTACACAAGAGGATTCAGATGTGAAGTGACACATAGAATGCTTACACCTGGCACAGATACTGAAGAGCTTTGTAACATCTAAGTCACATCCACAATATAGCTACACAGAATAAGATGTAAAAAATATATACCTGCTAGTGACAGAAAAAGAGTTTCAAGCAGTTTTAAGTATGAAAGGCAGAATTTGGTAGGACTGATCAAGTATTTATCCCTTGAACTGCTCAGGAAGATTGTCAGAACATGGCAAAGGACAGTACAGTCTGAAGGGTAAGAATTACTAGAATGGAGTCAGCACTCTAATTGTTTCTTTCAAACAGCATTTGTTCAGAGGCTGGCTCACATCCCAGATCAATGAATGGAGGTAACTCCAGGACAGAGTAGAATGGTCACATAAGAATATAACAGAAATCATTTAGTGCTGAACAACATGGTTGTTTTAGATGTGAAGCAGCTTTGGAAATTGTATCCACTGAGCACCCTGACATACATTTTAATCTATTACCACTCCTTCAATAAACTACAAACCCCAAGGTGCTCTTCCCCTTTTAAGGGAAACAAACCCAAACAAACACCTCATGTTATCAGATAACCAGGTTTTGTAGGAAACTGATCTAAAGCCAGTAGAACTCTATGGAAAGACATCATTGACTTTAAGATGAATTGGGCTGGGGCCTAGAGAAACAGATCTCTAATGAAATTAAATTCAGCTTGAAAGCTTAATTTCTAGAGATACCAGTAAGCCCCCTTTCTTTGGGGCTGCTGACATGGTGAAAGACAGAGATGCAAACAACAGTGTATCAGTGACATGAGAACTGAACATACAGTTCTACTTAACATTAAATAAGTGTTATAATCATATTTTTAGTACATCAGAAAGTTGAATAAAAACAATTAAATATAAAAGCACAGCATATCTGAATCAAATAACCCTATACAAACACCACCTACAGAACACTGAATTTCAGCTACTCTCTACCTCAGTATCCAGAACACTTCATCCTCATCTGTAACCCCACTATCTTCTCAAATGTCTCCTTCTAGGCATCTTTCTCTCCCCTAGGTTATCTTTCAATTACTGTGACACTGAGTTTGCTGGCACGCTGGTTTTGGCTGGGGTAGAATTAATTTTCTTCATAGTAGCTGGTATGGAGCTGCGTTTTGGATTTGTGCTGGAAACAAGTGTTGGTAATTCAGGGGTGTTTTAGTTGTTGCTGAGCAGGGCTTACAGAGAGTCCTTTTCTGCTCCTCACACCACCACCAAGGAGACTAGGACACAAGGAGCTGGGAGGGGACACAGCCAGAACAGCTGATCCCAACCGACCCAAGGGACAATCCAGACCATAGGGTGTCATGCTCAGCATATAAAGCTGGGGGAAGAAAAAGGAAGGGGGGGATGCTCCAAGTTATGGCATTTGTCTTCCCCAGTCACTCTTAGGTGTGATGGAGCCCTGCTCTCCTGGCGATGGCTGAACACCTTCCTGCCCATGGGAAGTGGTGAATGAATTCCTTGGTTTGCTTTGCTTGCGCACGCAGCTTTTGCTTTACCCACTGAACTGTCTTTATCTCAACCCAGAAGGTTTCCCACTTTATTTTTTTTTCCCATCCCACTAGGGGAGAATGAGCAAATGGCTCTGAAGTGCCTGCTGGACTAAACCACAACGGCTGGACTGGCTTTACTAAGGCTACTTGCAAATCTTAAATTTAGTTACGTCAGGATTTCAGTTGAAGAGAATCTTCCTCCCACAAGACAGGCTGGGATGCTTTGGTATTAAGAAACAAAACCACTATTTTCAACCCTCATTTTAAACAGCATAACCTAAATCATACTATTAAAAAGTCAGCATTTATATACAAGTTTAGTGAAGGCTAAGAACTTTCCTGGGGGGAAAAAAGCTTTATAATAAACTGATTCCCATTACATTAAAAGTATACTGTTCCTCAGTGCAAAGTACAACATCCATCTCCTGTAAAGTGGTAAGTAAAATGGCTGTTAATCAGGAAAGCATTTTTAAAACACACAAGAATTCTAAAACAAAAGATATTGTGAAGTTTAACTCTATCTGGTATTTCCTTCTCTCCCAGACTGTTAATAAACATGTTTTTGGAAGCCCCAGGAAAGCATCTTACTCCCTCTATACCTCATCACCTGAAGACACACACTTAAGGCACTGAGTATGACCACAAAGAAGGATGCAACGTGTCACCTTGTTCCAGGGTATGCAGAGTCCTAACAGTGAGGTGTTCACATTGGGTGAACACTCTTCAGAGAAAAGTTCTCAGGTAACTTTGAAGACTCATTAATTCATTCAACTTCCTTTTCTTCTACCAACGCTTTTAAGTTGTCCAAGGGCTACTTGGAGGTTTAATAATTTCCTTTTTTATAATACAAAAAACTTGAGCAACAATGGTTGCTAGGGCAGCACTGATTTATCAATATGCTACCTCAATATATTAACACTCAACTCTTTTTGCCCAATTTTGTGCAGTTACAGGCAAGTACCCTTAAAGGGAGCTAGAAGCAATCAAACACCTAGAAGCAATCAAGACCTGGAGCGATAAGCACAAAATGGAACTAAAAAGGTTGTGCTATCAAACAGGTTATCCTGCCCAAAGGGGAAGGGCTGCAAGACTTACTGATGTGAAGCTGCCAACAAAGAGGGCAAAGATGGTTCAGGGTCAGCACTGCCAACAGTCATGAACATCAGCTGGTTGCACAGAAAGCTGTGCACCACTGTCAGCACAAAAACCTGGTTATGAACTTAAGGAGATGACGCCCTCAAATTCACAGGACCTCAATCATCTGAGGTCCTCTTTCAAATTTGTATGGTATTGATCTGTGAGTTTGAAGAAAGGATTGAGACATAAACACACTGTGACTACATAGGTCTGAGATTTAGGAATGGATGCCAAAGATATATTAATATAGGACAGAAAGGCCAACTTACACAACTCAGGAACATCAGGGACGTCCCAGAATACTGAACTGAGTGTAGCCTCATTAACATCCATTTGTGTAACCCCATTCATTCATGTAAAAAGTTCCACCTAAAGCAAGACTTATGCTCCACAGCTCTTGCTGAAGGATTCCTCTAAAATTTCACAAACTATAATTTAATAAAATCTGCAAAATAACAGTACTAAGAAAAATTGCAACAATGTACACTAGAGATATAGTTGCACAATTTAAACTAACCCTACAGAGCTTTTCCAAGACAAATTTTCAGTCATTAAGGTCAAATCTCCTGGTATACTAAAACAGTAATAAATACGAGCTTAGAGATGACTATGCAGAGTCATATGTAACGCTACAGAGTCATGCCCTGGAAAGAATGTGAGCAGAAAAAGGGGAAAGAAAATAACAGCTGAGCTTCACAGTCGTGTTTTGCTTGCTCTTGAACTAAACCAAATGAAAAAAGATGAGTTTCCATTACTCTGGGAAATCCAGGCAAGATAGAATATTGAACATTGTATTAATCATGTAACAAATGCTACACTTACATAAGAGAAGTCTTGGTTCACAAAAGCAGCAAGGGGGTTCTTGAAGATAAAAGGCAGAGAATTGGTATAATGGCTATGGGACCTCCACACACTAATTCAGGCAGTAAAATGCTATAACGCAGAATAGAACCCATCTCATAACTCTGTCTCCATATAGCCCAACTACACAGAAACCCTGCTAGAATTCACAATCCATCTACCTTTTTATGGACGTTTAAGCTGTACACAGTAACTCTAATAAGCAGACATTTAAAACAAAAAAAATAAAGGGGGCTGCATCCCCAAGGGTATCTTGAAAAGTGTTTTGAATCATTTCTAGTTTTAGTTATAAAGCTGATGCCACTATATTATATTCTGCAGGTAATATTTACTCCTAGGTAAACTATAGAGTATAATTGAGTTTGTCAACATGCAATAGCATCATCTTTATTTCTGTTGCAAATAAGAACATAAAGAGGTTTCAGCCAAAGGGAAACATTCAAACATTTAAATGACACTTTCATCTTAAAAAGCAGTTCTATCCCCAGCACTTCATTCTAGCTATACTTTTAAAAAAACACTACTCTGCTCTATTAATTTAATTGAGACTTTAGTAAATTACTAATCTAAAACATTACTACATATTAAAAGACACTCAAACAGCTGAATCTGGCCTCCATGTCAAGGTTATAAGCAACATGAACCACAACCAGGAGCTGAATTCAGTATTCAATTTCCTAGTTTTGATTGCAATGGGGTTTTAATTGCATTGCCTTTAAGGAGTCAACTATATTTCCTAGAATTAAACAGAAGCAGCAGTAAGGTCAGGATGACAGAACTAGTTCCATGCACTATTCTTTCTATTCATTCTCTTCTTAAAGAGACTGAACATGGGACCACATCCCTTTTGCAATGCCACAAATCAAAATACTGTGTGTTATGAAGAAAGCTGGGTTTGTTCCCTCACACACACCCCCATACTCCCCAAGAAAAAGGGGCATTTCAAGCCATTTCAGATTTTATTCACCTCCCAAAATTGTGCAGTGCATTTAGCACAAAGGATTTTCCCTTTTCCTTCATAAATCTGAGCCTATATATCCTAAAAAAGAGACTCAAGATCTACACTGGCTCTCCTTTTCTGACACACTTGCTGTGCTTGTAGCTAATAGTGTAACTTTCATAAGCAATTTTAAAGGGGAGACTTAAGACATTAAGTTTTAATGCCACAAGATAGTAATTCCCAGAGTTGATGAACATCATTGGTAACTTGCTTTTCATCATTTCTTCAATCAGGGTTAAAATAGTTAAATTGATGGTCTAAGTCTCAACTAAAACAAACCAGCTGCTTATTCCTGATTTGACACAGGATATTTGCAACAAATGAGATACACTTGCAATCCACGTGTCATTAGATACATGAAAATAACTTCTATTAACAAAGTTTCACACTTCAACGAACAATTTTAATACCTGCCAATAGGATTTCTTACACCACAGGCTATACAAGGTATCTAATTTTTGCCTTTTTTCTGTTGTTTTTTTAAAGTGATCCCAGCAATCAAGTGCTAAAGAAGAAAGCCACTAAACTAGCTTAAGGCAGGTCAACAAAAAAAGCTCCATGCAAATCAACCTCAAGCCTGATTGAAGGCTCCCCACACTGATACTGTGGGTAGAACAAAACAAACCTTTTTTGCAAGATGCGATTACACACATTAGATTCTTTCTCACATTTCTAAAGAGAATACAGGTAAACCAGTTACAAGCAAAGAACTTATAAGAGACAGTCTCATTGTATTTATACCTTAAAACACTAAAACCCTCCCTTGTTAAAGACATCAAATTCTGCTCCAGCAAATGTGCTCTAGACCATTAACAAGTATTGTACAAGCAAATCCAATACGCTCCAGTTGCAGAAGCAGGAACCAAGAGTTCCTATGAAACAACTAGTTTATGCATACCATTTGTACCTAGTATTGCTTCTGAAGCTACTCAGAAGCCTTCCCCCCTCAACGACACAACAGCAGAGTAATAGTAAAAGCCAATTTTGCTATTTCTGTACAACTGTAAAGCCGTATCTGTAAAACAATTAGTAAGGAAACGTAGGAAGTGAACTTTACATATCATTTGCCAAGTGCAAATTTCTAAATACACAGAGATTCTATTTTAGCAGCAACAAAATCTAAGAAAGAAGGTAGGAAGCTCAGATTTATTTTGAGCAGATCTATCAAAATGAGTGCAGCATCACAAAAAAAGTATTCTATTTGCCACTTAGCTACCAATTCTTCAAGTACTGATGTACTTGCTTATCTTTAGATATTCACATAGTTCCCTTGGGATAAGTGCATAAATTTTAAGCTGCCACCACCTGGGGAGTTCACTTCCCATCTTTGACCCTTTGCCTGTCACCACAGATAACTCTTACCTCTGGCCTAACTGCAAGATTAACTTTGAAGTCTGTTTGAACACCTATTTAAAAATATAAAGGGGGAAATAGAAAACATCTTCCTTATGTTGGGCGGTACACACATAAAATGGAGAGCAGGAATAGAAGTAATACCACATTTTAAAGAAACTGAAATACATTTTTAAGAATCAGTAATGGCATGTTGTGCTTTGAAAAGACAAATTATCCCAGGGCCAAAACAGGATCTCAATGTGACTGTGCACTAATGAGTTCATTTACATGTCTTAGAACATTGCACGTACCGCCACTTCAAGTCAAATTCAGTCCCAAAAGAGTTTAACAAAAACAATTTTCTTTTCTCAGAATAAATACTTACTATATTCTGTCACCAGCAACTCATTCCTTGCATAAAGAAGTTCTAAAATTTAGAGTTGTATTGAGTCTTCTATTTTTTTCAATCAAGTTATGATAGATCAAAGTATTGCCTGCCAATCAAAAGCAAGGCTATTAACATCATTTGATTTAAAGTCTGAAGAGGTTTTATCTTTGCTTTAGACCAACAAGTTCAGTAATCACTGAAAAGCCACAGAATCACAGAGTGGTTTGGGTTGTAAAGGACCTTAACATCATCTAGTTCCAACTCTCTGCCATAAGCAGGGGCACCTCACACTAGACCATGTCACCCAAGGCTTTGTGCAACCTGGCCTTGAACACTGCCAGGGATGTAACATTCACCACTAGTTTTGGCAACCTATTCTGCCATCTCACCACCCTCACAGTAAAGCCATGCTTTGCTGTTTATTGCTCTTCTTCAGAGAGGGGGAAATGAAAAAAACCAAAACCAAACCCAACACAGAACAAGAAACCCACCAACAATGATATCTCACTAAGTAACCACAAACCCCACTACTAAGCTGAAGTCAGTCCTTGAGAATACAATGATCCTTCAACACTGCCAGGTAGGAGCTGAATACCACGACACATTTCAATGTAAATATCCAAATGTGTAACTGAAATGACTTCAATTCATGTGCCTCCAATTTGTCCCTGCTACGAGTTGCAAAAAATAAAGTCCTGCTAAAGAAAAAAAGCTGGATCACTCATTAAAAAAAAAAAAAAAAAAAAAAAAAAAACAAAAAAAAAACCCAACAAATTCAAGCATCACTGGGGAGTGATATATTTTTACCTTTTTTTCCCTATTCCATCACACTGATCATCACACTGCAAATCTAGGCACAAATGAACTCAAACACCCAAGTTTATAAGTGGTTTCTCTAACTAGAAAACCACTATTTTAAAATGCAGGCATCAACTTGTAACCTCTAAGAGTTTGAGCCTGGTCTTCAAAATCTCATGTTCCTTTCTTTCCAATAAAAATCAAATTTGGGACATTAAAGCACGTCAGCAACCTGTGTAGCTTTGGTCCTGCATAGCTACCTTCCATAGCCTCTGAAGGTAGCAGAGATCAGTTCACTCCGAGATGCTCAAAGTCACACACTGCATCAGCTTTTCCCCCCTTCTGAATATGAATGGAGCCCGAGGACAATTAGTCAACTCACCAGCCTGAGTTATGTGCCTAGGAAGAGGAGAAAGCATTAAGTCTTGATCAAAAGACACTGACATGGTAGGCGAGAGTACCAAAACAGCCCTGATGATAGGATAAATGTAGTTACAGTCTTCTACCAAGATCCTGTATGTAAAAGAAGCTTTTTCCTCCCACACTATGCTGATGCCTTTCTCCTTTGAGCCAGAAGTACAGGGAGGGAAAAGCAGCAACACAAGATCCTCATCAGCCATTCTCAAAGTAAAGTGTGTGCAAGCACACACCCAGCTCTGGTTTTAAAAAACCCATGCACAAACAGCAAAACAGATTTACTTCAGCACCTGCAAAAGCCCCATTTAATTCATCTCTTCAAAAAGACTTAGAATAATCTCATTGTTTAGACAGCTTATCATAAAACTCAGACAATTTCCCGTGCCATAATGAAATTATAGATTGGTTTACAAAAACACTAAGTATAGAACTATAAAAGTTTACCATTTTGCATTTAATGAAATGCTACAGCTTCAGTGTTGGAAAGATTTATGCATCTGCTCCACTTGGTACAGGTGAGGCAATCCACTGCAAGAGCTTTTAGCAGAGGTAGTAACAGACAAAATAAGCCAACATTAATTTGAAGCATATAGTTGTTACAATAGCTAGAAGGGAGTTTCCTTTATATTTAAGATCACTTTCAGGCACAAACCACATTTTATTAACACAAAATACATTAAGTTAGCTGTGCAGCCAGACCACAGGAACAGCATCTTTCTTTGTTTTGACTTTCAAGTTTTCTATCAGAGATAACACTTGATGATTCTTATATTCCAACTATGAACATAAATAGGAGTCTCATTTCTCAGCTCTGATTTTCATTATTTAGTTCTAAACTCCCACTTTTTCACCTTTAGATGTCAGAGCACTTTACTGAAGTACTTGATGGAAAGTACAACAGGAAAGTAGAAAGGAGGATCACGGGAAAAAGAAGGGGTGAGGGGGAAAGGACCAAAAAAAGCCCTAAATCTTTTGCTGTAACTTCCTTTTTTTCCCCTTCATGTTTCAGCCAGGCAGTACCATGTCCTGCCTCCTGTATTATAGATTTCTGTAATACACTGTGCTCAAAGCAGGTCAGTGAAAGTCTTCTAAACATGTTCATAAATTACTATCTTTAATAGCCATCTGAGCAGTCAACATTGTGTCCTTTAGTACTACAAAGCTGCTTTTCCTTACTTTCTTTTACAGAGAAAAAAAAGTGTTTTCCACCAAAATTTCTACTGTCTAGACCTCTTTTGAGTAATTTCTCTGCTTTATAATTCCTGTCACAAAATCAGTTCTGAGTCACTAGACAGAACCACAATAAATTTGAGTATTAATAAAACAAATGCCTTTATTATATTCACTAATTTTGAAGGGAAGAATTCTTATGCTATTGACACACTACAAGCATGTGTTAAAAACAAGATTAACTGAGGATAAAGAAACTGAGTCAGCATTAATCCAGCCTCTTTCGGTGCTTGCTCCCTTGGTACTAGGTATTGGTTTTCCCAAGCCCAAGTGCTATTCTACCAATTTTAGTGCAATTTATCAATGGAAAGGCATTAACATGAAAAAAATATGGAAAGGCTCAAGTACCTTTGAAAACCCCAAGATCTGCAGCAAACATGAGGAAGAAGGAAACTCCCTCACCTCCTGCCCCTGACTGTCAGTCCATAAATCACAGGAAACTGATACTGTTGGTATTTAAGCAGCAAATACAAAGAAACAGATTGGACAAAACCAGAACAAAATCAGTGAAAGTCTCAGTTATTTCCTGCATGATGGTAGCAAGGTAGGTAACAGTTATATAGTGACGAATTCTACAAAAGGTATTCAGATGCTACATGAAAAAAGGTATGTAGTGCTTTGGCATTCCTTGGGAAGCACATGTGTGCCAGAACCTGGGGCAAACACACTACAAAAACTATGTTCTTGTAGTTGCCCCTTCACCATCACTGTTTTCCAGCTGGACAACAAGGTACCACTCACCCCTAAATCAGCTGAGGCCTGTGATGTACCCTGAATCTGCTCTGAAACACTTTGATATCAAGATAAACCTATCCATCAAACAAAGCAAGGATCACCAAAATGCAAGAAACACCATCAAACAAAACCTTAAAACTTTCATTTCCAACCCTGAAGAGACACACAAATGTATCTGCACAAACATGAAGTAAGATATCAACAGTATCTAAGTGATCTGGAGTTTGAAGACAGTGACATACACAACACCACCTCAACACTGAGACAGGAAAATACAAAATGAAAAATTATCTTCTGTAAATAAGTAAACTCAGTTTTGTTTCGTGGTTACGGGATGTTGAGCTTGGTGGTTTTGAACAATAGAAAAGAGTGAATAACAGGAATGAGGTGCACAATAACCAGCCAGAACTGGACTGGTGGCAATTGGCTTGATGATGGGACTTTCCAAACTTGAAGTTCAGCCAAAGGTCAAGATGAAGAGGAAGATGATGAAGAAACAACCACCAGGGGTCCCAAAGATCACTATCATAATAGAGTGTGCATGCAGGAAGAATAATCTAGAAATGTGATGTCATGTATAAGCAACTTCATAAATACACATATAATGTAATGAATATGTATGATTAACAATGATATAATCAGTTTGTTTGACGCTCAGAGGGGGACACACTAGGAGGAGCTGTACCCTGTGTACCCAGTGCCACAATAAAGACTACCTGCTTGTCAACTTAAAACTTTGTTGGCAAGTCCTTACCGAGTTCTACAAACCAACGTTCAGAAGATTTGAAGTCAATATGAAGAGAATAAACTGATAACAAACCTTCCTCTGCTATGAGATAATACACCATTAATACTGCCCTAAGCATAGTGTTACCTTGAGGTCTATTCCCTCAACAGTTGCATCTAGTTTTTCTGAGAATACAACAAATTTCATTTCTATTGAGAAATAAATCCACTGCAGAGACTGAACTTCCGTTCTCCATTAAAGCTGGTGCTCCTCCCAGCTAATGGGATAAATACCAGGAACAATTTTCTACCAGACAGGACATTTTCTTTACCAGTGAGGAGCATTAGCTGTATGCAACTCTGCAAGTCTAACTGAAATCATTAAGTCCCTTTGCCAAAGTAGCTGTGCATACCAGAAGTGACCCAAGTTTATGTTTTCAAGAACGCAGTATATGACCAAGACTACCAAATCTACGAGGCTAAAGACTCTGGTGAAATGTATAAATTCTTGTTTCTGTTTAGCACTGTACAAATATAATTAGACCAATTTTCAGAGTACATCTTTGGTTGGCACTCTGCTTTTGTTTGTAACACGTTCCTAAAATTACCCAATTGTTCGACTAAGAAGTTAGTTTGTATTTATGTACAGCCACTTCCCATTGTAGTTCTATACCTCAAGCAGCAATCACATTGTGCTCAAAAAAGGACAGTCTGACAAAGCTTTTACCTGGTATTAATTTTACATCTGTGTAACTGAACAATCCTGTCTGCTCTCTCAGAAGCCTGAATGGCAGAAAGACTAAGCATATCCTAGTCAATGCACTTCTGATTGAAATCATTTTCTGCACAACGCAGAAGGAAACCTGGAAAAGTAACCTAAGGTACACTTCTGAACCATCTCAGCTTTAGCACCAGCCACACAACAGCTGTACCTATTCTGAGCCTCCAAATAATCACAAGCAATGAATGACTAATGTGTTGGAGAAACATTTAATAAATCAAACTGTTTCTCCTAGTTAGCATGGTGTATTATTTATATTGTACTTACAGGCCACAGTGCCCTTATGGAAATTAGATACACGTGAAGAGGCAGCTCAAGTTGTTAGAGCCAGCACTAAGCGACCACTACTCTCAGAATAGTCTTAGATGTTTTCTCATTGCTTAGACAAAATAAAGAATGAAATCCAGGACCAGTACAGAGTCAGTGAACTGTAAATACATGCTTACCTTCAACCAAAAATAAGCTACAGAGAAGCAGAGACAGGAAGGGAGAAGTATTGAAAGGTTCATTGGTCATCTTATTTCTGATAAAGGTGACTCTTCTGAACATATTAACCTGTATGTTAATAGTTTACTGCTTTTGAAGCTGTAAAAATCAGCTGAAAGTAGATAAGAATGCCACATCACATTATTTCCCTATTTAAAACTTGAGCGCTCACACACTAAGGTACCTGCATTACCTTAGAAGCAGCAACACTCAGAGAAAAGATCATGTTGTTCCACAGCTATATGCTCCACAAAGGTGTTGCATCACTGGCAATCAGCAATCACGATGAGAAATCTGTATGGCATTTCAAAACACCTTTATGCCACAAAATATTTTAGTTTTTAACTATCAAGAAATAACAGTTTTCAACTCAGGCATTTCAGTGCATAAAGTCAAGTGCTGCTAATTAAAAGGATGAGTAATGAATCCCAACCTTGTTCATTAACAAAATTGCATGTAACTGGGATTTATTAGATTGAATCTGAAGTTTGAAATGAAGGTTATGCTATTTGAAAAGCTTCTAACACTTTTGTTAAAAAAAAAAAAAAATATATAATTCCCAACCATAACAGATTTCAAACTATCAAAGCATTTTACAAGTATTACGCTGATGTTGCAAATCCAGAAGCTATGTTAATGCCAGTTTAAATGACCTGTCAAAGGATACATAAAGAACCATCAGCAGGAGGCTGAAGAAGCTGCAGGTTTTGTAAGACCCAGTCATCATCACTATTACTACCAGATCTGCATACCTGGCTATAAAAGCAGGGGAAATCAGGCTATAAATCTAACAAAAAAAGTCCTCTCTACTGAATTACTGTCTTTCCTGTCAATCCAGCAAAACCACAGAAATGGATTCTCCCAGAAATAAAATTTCACTAATAAGTTTCTTCAGCTGAACTTGCAGCCTTCATTAATGAGTGAAAACATTTAACAGGGAATCATTTTTTATATTTCTTTAAATGAGAAGTGGTGGTTATACAACTTAGATAATTGGTACCAACAGGTTCCCATGTCTTTCCTCCTTACTTTTCAATTTATAAGTTGTGTGTTAAACTAGATTAAGTGAAATTAAGGTGTGTCTCTTAGAAACACTAGTTTTAATTTATACTTTGACAGACCAGCACAAAGTTGCAGACAGAAACACACTTTAGTCTAACAGTGTTTTCTATTTATCTAGTTTAAGTTTCTTTGAGATTAAACCCAGCTCACAGGCAACTTGGTTCAGTTGTCTATACTCAAAACTTGCAACATACCTAGAGAAAGTTTAAACTGATTTTGTCACTTCAACTCTATTTTGTCCATAGACAAAGCTTATTGTAACTTGATTATAAGCCAAACATTTTTGACCACAAAAATAATTTGAAGCATAATGGTCAAAGCATGAGACTGCAAATTCAGTTTTAAAAAGAAACAGATTTCATCACAGATCACTGGTGACTCTGGGCAGGTTAATGCAAGCTGTGGGATCAGGATAATGCCTTCCTTGCAGTAAGGCTTCCTTCATTCATGCTTATGAAATGCTGTGAGATCCTTAGATAGGTATAGTATAAAAATACAAACAAGCTCAGTATTCCAAATTAATACTTTGGAATGTAATACCTATTTGAAAACACACCTCACTGTCAAGTAAAACGTCAATTCATACGTAGTATTTGAGTGACTTCAGGTGCAGTGAAAATATCTTCAACACCATACAAAAATCACAAGAAAATAACAAAAAGGCTACATATTACATGTCTTTTCCTTCAACTACGCACAGAGTTAATTATTACTGCCTTTAATAGAACTCATCAGATTCTCGTCAGCTGCAACCGCATACACTGCAATTACCTTTGAAGAGCTCCTCAGAGTCTGCCATGCACCAGAACTCATCTCAATTCAGAATCTAATTCTGATTGCAAAACTAAAGCTTGTTTCCAGTGCAGCTTCAGTGCAAATATTTCACTGTACATTATTTTTACAGATTATGTAGCCTCCTGATTCTTATTTGCCTTCAAGAAGAGGACAATAGGAAGTGGTTCATTCCAAGAACTAGGAGGTCAAGAGCTGAAACCTGAATGGATGGGGTAACTACAGTCATCGCAAGAGGTTACCAAAGGTATTAAGGGAGAATAGGGATTTTGAGAAGATGCAGAAAGTGTTATATGGACCAACATTCTCTCTTCCCACTGTCATGGTTGGCAAATTCTTGTCAGCATGCTTGGACTTCAAAGCATTCAGCTACCTCAAAAGGAAATGAGGTTTATGTCACAAAACTGCAAAATATAAAACTGAGAAGTAGTTTCAAGTTCCCTCCTTCCAACAACATCTGCACATCATCCTTTCAGACTACTTGCTCTCTGTAATAGAACATGCTCTTCTACCTCTGAAGCTATTCATGCCTCCACTTACTTACAGCTTGGTTTGTTCTAAGAACTGTGAAAAAAGAATCATTTTTATCTCCTTTACTGCATAACTATAGCTGCTGCTGCATAACAGGTTATATTTCAACAACTTCAGCATTTCACTGAGCTTTCACTATCTCTAACATACTTAAGGTCTGGAAAAAAAAAACTACAATCCACTAGGTATGCCTAATATTTTCTTCCCCCCCAAAAAAAGATTTGCTAATACTGCATGTGGATCATTCAGTACTTCATATGACATTCCTACTGAAGGTAATTTAATGGAAGATGGTTTCACATAAGGAAAAGTGCATCTGGAATGACATTATTTAAATGAAAAAGATTTTATTCAAGATTTTCTTTTCAAATGGAGGTTCCATGCGAACTCCACAGTTTGGCTCCTTAAAAGTTTTAATCTTCTGATAGCAACTCCATCTATCAAAAGTTGCCATAGCAAGCAACAATAATATAGCTCATGGCCACACTTCACCACTCATACAGACAAAATCAATCAAATTAAAAGAAATACAATGTGGTATGCTTTAAATAAAGCTCCTAGATGTCTTCATTCTTGCAGAGAATTGGTACCAAGTAACATCCAAACTAGATACAACACTTCTAGTACAAATTGGGATATTTACATTGACAGCAATCATTACAATGAACATTAACACCACATCTTGAAGGCTCTAGCTAATGCATTTCACATAGTTATCTTTTTTCCTGCAGTGGGCCTGCTTAAGGCTTTTCAGAAAGTTCTCCTACATCACTTTAATCAGCTCTGGAATGCAAGTATCCTCACTCAGGGAACATTTTCAAGGATTTTTGTGATGTCTTCAAGCAGCCATTTTTGTACTTATGCTTCAATCACTATGACAGAAGGCCTGAGAACATGGTAATGGTTTTGTGGCCTCAGTTCACAAGTTCTTCTAACATTTCACTGATGCCCAACTGAATAAGGATTTTTATCCAGAAATAGCAGATACACAAATAATTGTTTGACCACGTTCCAACACCTTCAAGCCCAACCACCAAGACCAAGATAGAAAATTAATAAATTACCAGAGAAGCAGCTACTATTCCCCAAATTTAAGGAGTACATTTCCTAAAAAGAAATGCAAAGAAGCAGTTTGGCTTCAGACAGGCCCACTAAGTTTCTGGTCTACTATTTAGTGCTGCAAAAGCTCATCTTAGCAATTATGTTTTCTATTTTAAATACACTTCAATAGGACAGCTATAAGAAACAGCAGGTGAAACTGCAGCAAAACTGAACGGCTACAACCATGCTGCTAATTAGATTTATATTTCTCTCTCTGGCAGTACATACTTGGACATCATGGAAACAAAAAAACAATAGTGGGATTTTTTCCATGTATTTGGAAAAGTTTACATAACAACATAACCCACAGATCATCATATACTACATGGCTCAGACCCTTCAAAATGTCACAAGCCTTCATGACAATGTATTTTCATAGTGTCTAAGAGGTTAGAACATTTAGATATAAGCATCAATCTTCTAAGACAAGTTCAACAGATTTTGTTTATGAAATTCATACATCACAGAATGGTTTTGGACATTAGGACCAACTAATTATTTTTATAACAACTTAGCAGAGCTCTGGTATAAAAAATAGGACAAGTATCATAAACTCCACTGATCAGTATCCTCCCAATTCTTAGGTGACCCTAAAACTAACCTCATTTTCCTTAAAACTGAGTAATATACATATTCAAAACTTCAGACTCAGATGTAATAACTTCTCATTTTCACTGTACTCCACAGTTTTCTTGTACTCTAGACCAATATGTAAACATCTCAATATAAAAAGATTTAAAACTCCAAAACCTGTTAACACTAGTAAATCAAGCATATGTTTATCTAGGAAAAAAAAAAATTACTCTGTTAGAATTACCTTACTAAAATAAGTAAAAACATTAAAAAAGTGGATTTTGACATTTCATATTTGGTTGAATACCATTACTGCACAAGCAATCACTGTCTCTTACATATAAATTAACATCCTACCATCTGTCAAGTGTTCAGATAATCACAGGGTTTAATACACAATATGGTTATTAGAATGTGACCTGACAAAAAGAAAAAGAACACAACCTAATTTGGACTATGAAATCTATGATCTCACTTGCAAATGACAGTTTGACAAGCTATTATTCTGCATTTTGGCTTCTACACTAAAAGCAATTTTACGCATATGTAATTCTATTAGTCATACAGCCAACTGCGTGGGGAAGATTACTGCAAACTATGAAATTTGCTTGGTCATTCAGGACTTTGAACTTACACAAACATTTGCACCTTGAATAGGAATTTAATGATCTGTATGTACACACCGAGGAATAAACCACAAGTCAATACACAAAGAGATCCTCCGTGATGCTCCTAGTAGCTACAACTACAGACTTCCCATGTCAGTTTCCACGAAAGCATGCAAGAAGTCATGAAACCCATTCATCACCTATATATCAGCTGACATCAGCTGCTTCAGAAGTGCAGTTCTCTATGCAATCTGTTTCACATGCAACTGTCAATCTACTCTTAAACACCATCAATTATCACTTCTATTCCCAATGTTACTTACTAGCTTTATGGCTTATTCCACTTCTAATACCTTCTTTTTGCCAAGGTAAATACTATTCACAATTGTCTCTACTCAAGACCACTAAAAAATGCTATTACTCTCTACCATCAGAAAGCTATACCTGGCAAACCTCATGTGCCCATGACTTAACTACATTGTTAATGTGCCAATAAAACATACTCCCAAAGGATATACTCTAACAATCACTTCAAAGTGTAGAACACACGCTTAGGAAAGGTGAAATTACGTCTTCAAGAAAAACAAAAAACTCAAATAAAACATTCTAAGAAAGTGACACAAAGAAAATAAACCTCTACAAAACCAAACAAATGAGTTCAACACAGCTTTACTACCTGAGGACTTCAGCAGGGTAACTACTATGTAATAAGCAAAACCAACAAGTGAGATTAACTGTATTTCTTTATTTTTGCCTTCACTCAG
Organism: Nestor notabilis; assembly: GCF_000696875.1. Lineage (NCBI taxonomy): Eukaryota > Metazoa > Chordata > Aves > Psittaciformes > Psittacidae > Nestor > Nestor notabilis. The sequence continues at coordinate 30,759 of NW_009933192.1, read as the reverse complement.
CCTCTACAGTTTTAACTTTCACACTTTCTTTAGTCATGAAAAATGAGGCAGTTTCCTGTCATGTTGGCTCAATACCTTGTGAGTCTGTGCACTGAAGCCTCTGCCTAGAGAATCATGGGATCCGCCTGGCACTATCAAACCCAGGGGAATGAAATAAGAACAATGTGATAGATTTTTCAAGTGTTAGTTACACTACACAAGAACCTGCCTCAATAATAAGGCAGCATGATCTTGCCTTCTGGCAAGAAGGCAAGCAAAATCAGATCATGGTTTACGCAAGGCCTGTCAGCATTTCAAAGTGTAGTACTGCTTTTAGCTATACAAAACAGCTCTTCCCAGACAGATATATGCTATTCTCATCACCAGTTTCTACCAAAATGGAAAATAAAAACTAAGAACAAACCACAAGAAAGGAGTATTTGGACTACCTTATTCAGGCTCAGTTTTACATGTAGTAAAAGATTTTCCCTATTAAATGCCAAAAAATATCAGTTGTACAAGATAAGCATCACCAAGTACCATTTTCCAAATCACCCAAGTGACCTACAAGCCTCATCCCTGTCCTTGTTTTGAAAGATCTGATTATTGCAGGTTACCAAACTTTCAAGTGTCTAATAATGCAGCTGGTGGGATCTATAAGACATGCTTAGCAGCATTACCTGAACCTGTAACTGCTTTGTGAAACTGGTTCCCATGTATGGATGAGCCTCTAAGATTGGACCTTGATTAATCTCACCTTTGTTGATCATAGTAATTTCCCCATTAATATACCTAATTCTCTACTAAGATGTTTTCTAGTGTGTAATAAGTGTGAGGTAGTGAAAACACAGCAGCTTATGCTAGTGTGCTCTACAAATGTTTACCTACGGAATGACCACAGAGAAACCACCAAGCAGTAAATTCAGTCTCCTACTGCTCATTGAATTCATGAGGTGAAAGAGCATGTTCAAAAGTCAAACCTCTCTCAAAACTGGGATTTATCCAACTGACTGAAGTGACCATATCTGAAAAATTTACCCTTAAATTTAACCATTTGGAACATTCTTCCTCCCTAGCAATAACTGACAACTCTAACCAACTTCAGGCTTTATCGAGAAAACACTGCACAACAAATCCCAGATTGTGAAAGCTAGAGCATTGCATGGAATTGTATTTGCCTTGTTACAGTTATTAGTGTTCAACTCTTCCAGGCAGACATGTGTTGAGACTAACACTGAAGTTAATCTTCTATGATGGCTGCTAATTGCTACTGCTCAAATGACTGAAAGCAGATCTACATGACCACAGCTGCTAAATCACACCTGACCAGTTTTACTGCTGTACATGACACTTCGAACAGAATGTAGCTGGTCAGCCTTAAATCATTATGCAGATGTTGATTTTAAGTCGCAGTCTTTGGTAGGAAGCTGTGAAAATAACCACAGTCCTAACAGCATGTTCTAGAGACTCCTCATCTCACCTCAGGTGAAACTTCTGGAATACAGCCTCTGCTGCACTGCTATCATTTACAGTTTGTGCTGGCAGAAGCAGGGATGGGGAACAGAGGAAAGGCTTCAGGGTTAAAGCCTTCCTAACCAGCAAAGGGGAAAGCTTCCCCCAGATGGTGAAGCTCTCAGGTGAAGGAATAGCAGTACAGGGCTTGCCAAAGAGTGTTTACAGCAGACAGGTAATTTTGGCTTGGTCTGGAACAGTTATTTCTACTGCATTGCAAGGAACCTCCTCTCCAGCACCACCCTCAGACCAGGTAAAGAAAGCACCATCCTGGGACAGGCTGCACAACACCACTATGTATGGGGGAGGTATAGAAAGAATATTTGATACCTTCCAGCATGTGAAGATGATGGCAAGAATCTATGTAGGCTGAAGAGATCACCTATTCTTTTCCGTTTAGAGGCAGCACACAAACTCTTCGTTTTGGGGCATAGGGAGTTTTTTATCACTATTAGAGCTCTGCAGATAAAGTTCTAACGATGAAGTTCAGGTATTTAAAATCATTTTCTTGTATTTGTACATCCCACTGAAGAAACAGTAAAATGAAACGAAAGGAAAAAAGAATGTATCAAAACACATCAGTAGCTACCATTTCCAGTATTCTTACTCTTTGAATCCTGCAAACAAGGCTGAGAAAAGGTTTTAGGCTTCTAGGACGCTCTATTTTACAGACTTTGGTTTCCCAAACAAAATACATTTAAGAGATACTGTGTGTACACAGGTCTCCCGCATTTGCATTTTTCCCAAGCAACTGACACATTACAACGCATTTCATTCACCTATGGAAAGGTTTCATTTTAAAGATTCAGTACACCATCTTTTAATTTTCTTTTGTTCAGAGAACAGTGTTCACAGGAAGCTGATCAAGCTTTTGTGGTTTAAGATCAATTTGCAAGTTCTCTGACCTATAGTATTCAACAGGGCATTTATATTCTGATTCACTCATCTCACCTGTCCCATACTCTCTCATGGGAGCATGAAATTGAAAACACTAATACAGAATAATTAACCAGAAAGACAATCTCAGTTTTCTTACTGAAACAGCTGAAGTAATTCCTCACTACACCAAGGTTGGGAAAGATGGAAAATTACTATCCGATTATCCCAAATCAACCAAAACGCAAGAGCAGCAGCTGACCTAAAGCAGTATATTACAACTTCCAAAACAAGTGGCAATGAGAACACCTCTTTATACTGTGTAAGGAAAATACTGCAGGGGAGAGGAAGAGAAAAACATTTTAAGAAGAGCACCTTTGGTAATCAAAGGAGCCTCATACTTCTCTTCCTCCCAGAATATTCAGCAAATTACATTTGCTTCTCTATAATAATTTCATCCCTAACAAGATCAGAGGAAATGATTTATTCCACCCCCAGTCTTCCTACGTTTGTACATCATCCTATGGGACACTGACTTTCTGAATTGCTTTTGGCCAACTGATATTAAATTACTGCAGCCTCCTGCAGAAGGAGCCAGAAAAGAAAAAAAAAAAATAAGAAAATCAAAATAATGACATTAATGCTGGGAATCAAAGTTTATTGACTTCCCTTGAGCTATAATACCAAAAAGCCAGTTAAAGAAGTTGTCAACTTATTCAATGATACCACCAACTCCTCCTTGAACTTGTCAAAATATCTTCTGAAAACATTCTCAAAAGTTTTCTATGCACAATAATACATTAAGTCTGGTTCATCTCAATGCCAAAGATACAAGTTCTCTGCCTCTGTTCCTTCCACCTGCTTGTGCCTACCAAAACACTAAAAACCACTGTCATCGTAATGAAATAAACCCCTTCAAGGATGCTCCGAATTCCTGCATTCCCAAGCAAGCCAACATCTCATTCTCACATCCTAAGTACAACCTCCTTATTGTATAAAAATCTAGGAAAAGCTTTTATTACAATATAGTTCTAATAAAGGTAAACACCTTAAACCCACATGGCAGCTTGCTTTCAAAGCCTACATTCATAACATGGTATTCTGCAGCATGAAGGCTCTCGCTCTAACAGTTTCCAGAGATCATTATCCTTTATTCAGTTGTCACACTTACTCACACTTCAGATGTCCCCTCCCAGCAAAGAACTGCCTACACATGTATTTGTTCCAAAAGCTCCCTCAGAAATTGCTAACACTTCTTCCCCAGATGTCCTCCACTAAAAAGCAGATTTCCTCTCCCAACACTTTTTCTCCTGGACCACAGGTGTCACAAAAGCATCTTTTTCCTTCCCTCCCCATTTTAAAGTGACTTTAAGGTACAAGGAGTATTTGTGGGAAGAGGGGAACAGTTAATTAGACAGCTGATAATAGCAAAGAATGGCCAGAGCTACTTTTTCCATACAGGTCTGCAGTGCAACAGACAATACCACCTCTAACAAGATTTCTCTTTGTATCATTTACAATACAGTCTATTTAAAACATACTGAAAAAGTACAATAAACTGCTTTACAAGACAACCCTATTGTCAAGTTTTCTGCATACTAACAAAATCACAAAGTACTTAATTGCAGGAGCTATAGCAAATCACTTTTTCTTTCAATATAACTGTGAGCATGCTATGGAGTGTTTACAGTAAACCTCTTCCCTTCCTAAGAAGGCTTGGGCTAAGAATTCCTTATTTTTAAATCTAAACAACATATCCTCTTCTGAACAATATGCAATTAGAAACCCTATAACAGATAAAATAAAATGTTCATCCTCACAGTTTTGGATAAAGACAGAACTTCTATAGAAACAAATGAGTGAAATCCTTCAGCAAGATCTGCATTAATCCATTTAACTCACTTGTATGGGACAAAATTAAGTCTGTTATTTTCATTATCTGGGGATTGAACAAAGGAATCTATGCCAGAACACTCTTGCCAACATATGATACCTGCACATGTGTAACAATCTAGCATGCTGTAGTAGCAATAGACAGATCCTTTGATGTTATAGTGAATAGGCCCTTTGATACTCATACACAGTCAATCACTGCATGTAAGATCAATCCACAGCAGAAAACTGCTTTGGAAATTTGGCTTCAACATAAGATTATTCAAGAAAAGTGTTCAAACAGGATATCATGACATGACAGATCAGAAGAAACAGCTTCACTAAGGCAGATGGGGTGTGCTTCTTACCTTTTGCAAGGTCATTTGTTCTGTAACAGCAGAAGGGACAACATCAGACAGAACCAACAACCCAGTCAACAGAACTGGTATCAGTGTCTCCCACTGCAAGTACAATCTCTTCCATTTAAGAATCTATCAGTCCTGTGAGAGGGAGCCAAGATACCCAGGGGGCAATAAGACCGAGCAACTGTACATTTCCAAAGTTTGATCTGGTTTGCTTAATCAAATAAGTTTTTGCCTAATAGTGGAAAATTAAAAAAATTAAAGTTCCTAGATTAGGAGAGACAAAAACATGCATTATAATAGAATCACAGAATAGTTGTGGTTGGAAGGGACCCTTTAAAGCTTATCTAGTTCCAAACCCCTGCCACAGGCAGGGACACCTTCCACTAGACCAGGGTGCTCCAAGCCCCTGTGTCCAACCTGGCCTTGAACACTGCCAGGGATGGGGCAGCCACAGCTTCTCTGGGCACCTTGTGCCAGCGCTTCAGCACCCTCAGTCCAATCTTTCCAATCAATTTAGAATGGTGCAAGCACCACTAAACTTCTGTTTGTGTAATTAGTCTTTAAACACCAAAGAAAAGGACTAGTCATTTTGGGACCTTTCAGTGTTGTCCAGGCTTGGAAGTCAGCAAAGATTTCCTGGAAGAAATCCAGTTTGTGAAACTATTTATAAAGCTGCAGCAGCAATTTGCTTCACTACAGCATTACCTAAATACTAAGTGTTTCTAAAATACTGACTTAATAGCATAAAACACCACAGGTTCAGGTTACCACTGCCTTACTCAACATCTCATTTTTATAATGAAAATGAGCAGGTTTACCTGTATTTTAAATCATACATGTAAACTACAGTAAGAATTTAGGCTCCCTCATGCACAGTGCAGAACACTGACATGGGGGGAAAAAAAGAAAAATAAATTAGGTACTGCAGTTTCTTAGTTTTAACCACTAGAAACAACATTTGAGAGGCCAAAAGGAGATCACAACATTTCCTATCAAGGACATGGCAAAAAGCCATCCTCACCTTGTAGCATTGAACCAAAGTTTAAATTTCTCTACAACAAAACTAATCTTTACTGCTCAGGCTCACTGAAACCACCCAGCTCACCCCAGCTCAAGGCAGGATGGGATAGCCACCAGGTGCTATCTTCCAGGGCAGCAGCTGGAAAAAACAGTTTAGTTTATACCTTTAGTATAAGAAAATAAACTCCTACATGATTTCTTCAACTACCTCATTAAATACAAACCATTCCTTTACAACATACACTAATGCAAAGAACATGTTGGTCTGCAGTGTCAAGCAAAACACAGAGCAAGTTTTTTTGTTACTGACCTTCTCATGTTAAGAAAGTTAGGCCAAAAGCTTTAATTGGATGATTAAATTTTAATTTCTCACCAACTATGATTAAGTGGAATCCCTTTAACTGTAATCCGAACATCTTTTTGCCATTTCTGCCCAGAAGCTACGGCTTCAAGAGACACAGAACAGAGAAAGTTCTGCTGCGCATTATACTTTTACAAAGAACATGAAGCATAACATCCAGCATAATATGCATTTTTCATGTTTAGACCAGTGAAAAAGCTTTTTTCCCCAAGACTGAGGAGTTTGCCTTCAACAAAAGCAACCCAAAGCAAAAGGATTATGAGAAATCTATTGGCATTACCAATGGGCTTTAAAGCAATCTAATCAGGTAGCCACATGCTATGTTTTGTGAGACAAGCAGCAACCCAATAACCGTATCGTCATCGGAAAGAACATGAGAAATGCATGCTAGCACTGAAATACTGGATTTTCCTTTGCCATCTGCCTCCTATAAAACCCTGTTAGTATCTCACTGGGCTGACAGACTGTCTGCTAAGATGGTCTGGGGTTTGGTTTCTAGGAATTTACAAGATTTGGAGAAATATTTAAGAATTATGTGCCCTATTTCAGGCTTGGAACTGTCATGAGAGGCATTCAAGTTAAAGCACCACCTTCCAAAAGGGAAGGATTCAACACCTGTTGGATGCAGAACTTCAGCTTTGCAATTAAGTCATATGTATTACATTTATGATTAAACAAAGTGAGAGTCATTGATAAGATATTAGTTATCCTCATTTAAAACTTGAGGAACATACTCGATTCTGTTTGTAGATTGACTCGATGACAGGTAGTAGTTTACAACACCACTAAAATACTTCAGGAAAGTGAACTTAACACACTGCCCACACTTACAAGCTTATGAAGATTAACTGCTTTGTTTCGCTTAAAAACTATCTGCAGGTGACTTCAATAAATATTTCTATCTTGGCCAAGAAAGGTTGGTATAACAACACTAATCATGAGACAGTTGCATTTTTAATATCATCTGAACCTCCTATAACAGAAACAAGTGTTATGCAACCTGAATCTCTCTTTAAATTCACATTTCAGGTTGTATGGAACCATTGCATTTCAGTCCTATCATGATATACAGAATCTGAAGACCATATGATGCAGTCACCTGGAAAACAGATTGCCACTGCTGTTACCTCATTTTCCATCCATAATTAAATTCTAACATAAATTTGGCAACTAGTACATTGAAAACTTTTAAAGTTAGAAATCAACGTCGTATACAGCCTGGAAGGTACAATCCCAAATTTCAAGATGTAAAATGCATTAATCTTCACAAATTTGAAGGACAAACACCTGCTAAGCTCATGCAGTAAGTACTCTGGCAAAGATGAGTACCTGAGAAAATAGAAAATCCTTCAAAGTGCTACTTCTGTACCCATGTTCAGTAATAAGAACTGTTCCATATGGAGGGGACAAAACCTATAGTATATGCAAAATATAAACAAAACATTTGTAAAAATACTAAATAGAGCTCTATTTCATTATTCATAAAAAAAACCAAACCAACCTGCTCTTCAAGTAAAGGAACAACATGCATAACATCACCGTTGTCCTTGACAAAAGCATGGCATATCTTGAGTAATGCATCCATAATATATTTCCATACTATCTAAAACTGAGGAAGCAACTCAGAGCTCACCAGTCCTCATCTGGGAGCAAGGAATTCAAAGTTACCATGTGACTGCAGTATCACCCTGGCTGTATATGAAGTACTGAAGAAAAACATGATACAAGAACCATTATAGAAAGTAATAACGGGAGGAATTACTCCTTTCATCTATTCAATTTACGTACAAAAAGATGCAGTATCAACACATACACTGAACTTTACCCCGATTATTACTTCACTTTTATTTCCTCTCTTGACAAGTCATCACACTGACATCCAAAAATACCACCTGCTGCAAATGGACAACTGTTCTCACAATGATGTAACACTTCATCTGACTGCTCTAAAGCTCTGACAAAGTACTATTGCAAATAGAGTTTGTTTTGAGCCACAAAGCTATGACAAAAATTTGATGATGGAAAGACAGCAGCAATTCCTTCCCCTGCCTCCCCATTTATTTTTGGCTTCCTTCCCTCAGCTTTCAAAGGACCCCGTTTGCAGTGTGAAAATCTACTTTTCCCTCAAGCGCTCTATTTTAGGAGCGTTTTATTCCTGATCAAGTTATTTAAAACTATGTGCTTGCTACCAATTCATAGCAAAGCTCCTACTGATGCCATTTCTAATACTGCTGTAGACTAGTCACCATATAAAGCCCTTACGCAGCATTACTTTGTTTCATCTACTAAATGGTATGCTACCATTGCAACTCTCTATCCTTACACCAAGAGCTTCAGAAAAGCAGCTGTTTAACAGCTACTGTATAAACAAGTACAAGAAATGAAAAAGAATTCAAATACAGCATAGTATTCTAATTGAATACCGAAAAAGTTCTTTACTATTTCACTTCAGAGACAATACACCAGAAAGACATCAGAAAACGTTTGGTTTATATCCACTGAAAATATGAAAGGCAATCCTTGATTATAAGCATAACATCCAGACCTCATTTTATTCCCCAGGTCTCGGTAAAAGAATAAAGATTTTTCTCCCCCACCCAGGAAATAGATTAGGAAGGCATGACATTTCTCCACTTCACTGTTGTATGCGTTTATAAGCTTTCCTTTTGTAGCATTTCTGAATTCAAACAGTGCTAGGGTTAAGCTGGAGCAAAGCAATTTGGCATGCTTGCATCTGCTTTTATCAGGGAAAGGAAAAGCAATCCATGAGGTCTGGATTGACCTTAAAGCCCAAGTATTTATTTGTAGACTCTAAGGGCTTACCAATTGTGTTTGGTGAGACAGAACCTAAATTCCATCACACTCACAATGTCACCTTAATTCAAGCAATCACCTTTCAGATGTTCTGGTACATCTATAATACAATTGGTATTCTATTACTATAAATACTCTCTCCTTAAAAAGGACATATTAAGCATACATTGCAGTTCTACTATCCTGCTTTCTATAGGGCAGAGTGGTGGACTTGGCAGTGCTGGGTTAAAAGCTGAAGGTCTTTTCCAACCGAAATGATTCTGAACACACACTTTATATAAAGAAAATGACCACTGGCTACCAAGAGAAAGAGAACTGCTGTCACTTCTAGCAACTCCTCCACTTCCAAGGTGAAGGCACAATTGCGGAAGGAAAGACACTTGCATTCCTTTCTTCTGAAGGCTGCCTCCAGAGCTCCTGTTTTCTGGATCTGGAGCCAGACTACTCACAGTTTAAACACAAGCATGCTCAGACAATCAGGAATTCAAGCCACATGTTCTCAGAAAAAGACAAATTGAGCAGCCTGCTCAGGGCTCAAATGCAAACCAATCGGCTCCCACTGATACACAGATATAAACACATACAATTCCCTTATCACCAAGTACAAGGTTCTGCAGCTGAGATTTTTCATCACCATTTTCTGCTCACCCAGTCCGTTTGCCTAACATCCTACTAGGGTACTAAAGGCATATCTACACTGCCTTTTCAATCCAAAGAAAAGCTGCAGGAATCTCTTAATTTGACATCAAATCCAGATCAGTAGCTTGCGCTAAGGGGCAAATCGCAGTAGCTTGAGCTCAGCTCAGTGCTAAAAGGGTGAGACAGCAGCTCCAGGATGGAACTAGCTCACATTCACCAGTTCACAATGAAGGCGTGAAGAACTTCTATCTACGTGGACTGAAACATGTGAGAAATCCGCTCATACTAGGGCAGAATTAATCACCTCCTGCTCAGAGGAGATTCTTCCTCTTGCCAGCATCCCTCCAAGAAAAGCACATCTGACAATTAATGCAGGTAATAGCATCTGACAGCAGCTATGCAGATGTGCCACCTAAAGGATGCAGGCACTGAAGGAAATCTGAAACACGTTTTGACTTTGTACCCAAATAAAGAACAGGACAAATAACTGGGAGGTGAAGGGGTGTGTGTAAGAAATAGAAGCTCAAACTATCTAAATTAACAATATAAATAAAAGGCAACTACTTAGTTCACAAGTCACCCAGGGCATGCAAAACCAGAGCTACTGTGATAACTATAAACAGAAGATTAAGCAGGTATAAGCAGCTATAAACTAGAAATTGCTGCCGCCACATATATAAGTACATTTTCTTGCTTCTCTTAAAAGTTTTCCTTTGAAAATACTTTTATCCAGTAAAATATTTGCTCCAATCTTTAATTCATCTACCTATGACCAGCTTAACTGTGCATCTAAACATTCAAAATTAATTTACTATTGACAAAATGCAAACCTGATCAGGAAACAAAAAACAAACAACAAACTCATAGCACAGCATAGCACACATTCATTTCTTCTATATTACACAAATCCATTGTTTAACAACTGTTTAAACAGTTGACCAGTGATTTACAATTTATGCCACCACAAATTCATATCAATTTCAATTTCACTGCATAATGTGGCAATCTTGAATTTCTAAATCTTCCTTTTATGTCACAGGCTGCTTTCATTATCATGGTTCAACTTTCTGAAACTGACAACAGAAACATCTCAAAATGAAAAGTTGCTGAAAACAAACGAGTTTATGGGATATTTGAATCAGACCAAAAAAGCTTATTGATGAAAATGGGTCTCCATCAGGGTGCCTGATGTATTATCCTAATTTTCTTTCTTTTTGCCACAAAGGAAACCCTATTTCTACTTTAACTATTAATCAAAGAACGATTAAGTTACACGTTTATAAGTACAGAATGCTGAATTCTCTTCAAAGACTAAAGTTACTGTTATAGTTCATACACAGACAACTATTATGCTCTGTTACCTAAGTTTTAGTTATTTATCCACTTAATACACAGTGAAAAATCCACACCTATGCATTGTTATGTTTCTTCATCTCCTGCTTTCTGTAGTAATGCTTGATTCATACTACTACAAAAGCAAGCCTCATGCAAATTCAGAATCACCATTAAAAAAAAAAAATCACTTTTAATTTGTCCTTTTCAGCTGGGGACCAGAAGCAACATCATTGCATTTATTTTGAAATACACTAGCATTAATCTTTGCAAACACAACACCACCAGAATAACTCAAGCACTGTGAACAAAGCAGAAGTCAGCAGTCATTCTCTAAGATTTGGCAACCCTCAGCACAGAAGCTTTCTTTGCATCCTCCCTCTAGCTATCACTCAGCATTTTTGTATGAAGCCAGGTGGCTAAAGAAGGTGTCCTTTCAGCTTTAGCTTTAATCTATGCACTTAGATCTATGAATGTAACAATAAAGGATGTAAGGCCATGTTTGAATGCAATGTAATAAATACACTTACCTTAAGAGTATCATCCTTCTGTACTTCAAGGCTACAAAGGGGTAATGACCCGCCTATCAATAAAAAGAGAAATTTTGGCCTATATATTAATAATTTTTGTTTTTTCAGCTACTACTGTATGAAAAAGCTCTGTGCTAATAAGATGTTGCTTCCCTCTGCTGCTTTAATGACACCATAGTATAGTCATTAACACCCAGCAGTCACATATAGAGAGAGAGGAAGCAAGGCTAAAGCTATTTTGGTCAGTACTGATATCCTCTGAAGTTACATGGGAACTGCCCTAACATCAGAGAGACAACACAGCCAAAAGATAAATCTGTGCAAACCAAAGCTTAACCTGAAGATGATTAACAAAGAAGTAGAACTCAGTACCAAAGGAAGTGGACACTCATCCCACTCCCAGTGTCTTCAAATGCAGACAACCATTCCAGCAGATATGCTTTAGCATAACACAAGTTATTTGCCTCCATCCAGGGAAACGAGTGAAATTTCCACTCCTGACACAGGAGATAAAGCTAAACACTTCAATGATCTCTTAATCTTTGCCACCATTAATCTATAGAGCACCCCAGTACACCATGTACAATTTTAATCTTATTTTAGTACAGTAAGAAAACAAATCTGTCTGAAACCAAGTTATTAAGAGCCTTTCACTGAGTTTTCCTGGAAGAAGAAATAACTCAAGTGAAAGACAATTACCTCTTGTCTTCACCTCATTACTGCTCCACTGAGGAAAAAAAGATAAAAACCGAAAAACATTTCTACCTTCCTTCCTCTTTCAATTTCACAATTGTACCTAAATGATGATGATTCTTCAAATTTAGACCATCAAGATCTGGCTACACAAGGAGCAAGATACAAACTCCAACAAAACTGGGTCAACATCAAGGGAGAAAGCTGCACGTGTGTTAGCTCAGAAATTAGGATTTAGGAAATCAGAACACGGATTTCAGTTGTGTACATCTCCACTACTGCTGAAAACTTTTAGAGACTGTAAATGTGCACGAATAAATTGTATAACCATGTCTTATCAGCATGCTTTTGGGTTATCCTCTCATAAACCCCCTCTTACCCACAGAAAAACTGATTCAGGTTTCACAGTCTGTTACTGGGTAAAAAAAAAACAAACCCAAAGCAACCCATCCAAAATACATTTTAGCCTTTATATGTTGTAGAGTTTATTACAGAAACAGCAGCCTTCTGCTGACTTTTCAGAATGTTCTTTTTCACATACGTTTTATTTCAGAACTTGTTTGGGACATTGCTTTTACATCTGTGACACTGCAATCAATTCATTCTGATCTGAAGTCATAGGTTTTATTCTTTTGAGCAAATCAGTGGGCTTCTTGAATGAATCATCACCTTTTGGGGTTGACTTTTTCTAAAGGAAGCTAACATCTAATGGTTTTACCAACAAACTGCACTCTGGGAAGTTCATTACATTGAGTTTTCAAGATCACCAGAGGTCATTCCAGTTCTTTGTTATGCTCTCAACCAGGATATGGAGTGCAGGTGCTGCCTGTAATGACCAGGTAAACAGAATTCAGCTCAACATCTTTATCTCATTTTTCAAACCTAAACCATTACATTTCATTTTTAGGAAACTTAGTTCAAATTCTGTACTCAAGACCTGTATGGAAAAACAGGATATTTTTCTTTTATTCCATAGCTACACCACCCACAGAACTCATCAGCCGAATTGTCATCAGCTGCTTTTAAGCTTTACAACAGTCATATTGATTGTATCTCCCAAAGGCATATTGTAATCATTTTTGTAATCATTTTACCACTGATAGGGTTAGAGACAGGCACACACTTTGACATTCCCCTTAGATATAAATGCAATCCTCATTTTCTCAGATCTTGTGCAATTCACCACCTAGCCATCTACCACCACACAATGACCCTTTCTATGCCACTGAGGCTGTAAAGCCCACAGATATAAATATGTTCCTAATTCATATACATGCCATGCATCCCATAGTTCTATATTTTATTAGTTCTTGGTTCATCATTTCCTCAATGAAAATATCAGCTGATGTATTCCTTGTGAATAATTATGTACAGTATCACTTTGAATAAGTGATCATATTAACGTGCTTCTCCCCCAGTATAATCCATCTTATTCTTAAATACTAGAGGGTATTCCTGATATATGCCACATATAGATAATTTTGCTTGTGGACTGCCACAATCTTAATACACAGAACAGAAACCATTTTATGACTGTTACTAACTGAAGCAAAGTAGGGGGTTAGAGTTAGATAACCTTTAAGGTCTCTTCCAACCCAAACCATTCCATGATCTTAAGGTCCATTCCAACCCTAACTATTCTATGATCTGTCTACTTTTAACAACATGTGCTCCACCAATACCTCACTATCATCCTCAAATGATCATCACAGTTCTAACATTTGTCTGGTTTCTAAATACCCCTGTAAATCTACCACTACAACAGCCTGTTAGTGCCATGACAGGGAAAGTCTCAGTTCTATCCACACGTGAACATTTAAGCCAGGCCCAATGCAGACATGGTTATGGTGTTCTGTGCTTATGGAAGCAATAGATAAAACATATAACCAGCAGAATCTGTTAAACAAAAAAGTCATAAGACAATTCCACAGTACTATAACTAAAAACTAATTACACCCTGGCTCTGTAAACACTACATCCAGTACCAACATTACCTCATACAGCCAGTTTTCAGAACAGTCCAAAGAAAATTAATTCTCTTTAAATAGCAAAAGAACAAATCCATGCCAATATAGCAAGATTACTTTTCCATATTAAAATTATATGTATTCAGTTTTGCAGTTAAATTGGTTTTAAATATCACTCAAGTGCACATCTAATTGGATGCAAGTCAATGTGAATTAGAACGTGGAATTCACGGCAGCATTTAAAAAAAGCATAAAAACCATAAGGATGCACACCTCTTCTTTAAGTGACAATCTTGCAGCTTACCATGAATGTGCACATTCTTGTTGCAGTTACCAGTTTCGGGGGTACTGAGGAACTGTGTGGTTTTGCATGCATTGGGAAGAACAATGCCTTAATTCAGGAGAAGACTAAACCAAAGCAGCAAGTTTTATTGTTAATATTGTGCCTATGTGAAAATCACTTCATTATTATAAGACCTGCAATGACTGGGACAAAAAGTCTTAAGTATTTCCTATCTTAACCATTACACCTCAGTTCAATGCATTTCAAAATTCAATCCATAATAATTTTCCCCAAAGATTTAATTTCTATCAATTCTTACTACTACTTTTTTTTATATTAGAGAGCTGTAAAGTAGTTCTAAACCAGACAAATTTAATAACCATATTTAAAGTCATGTAATTTACCTTCAGTATTCATACAGGAAAAAAGGTCAGTCAGAAATATCAGTCAGTAAAGACTAAAAATCTTTAATTTGGGACCAACAAACATTTTTATAAATATATGAAGTAGCTACAACATAAAAGCCAGGATCAATGAAACAATTTTTGTTCAAACTCGACTCAGGAGTTAAACGTTGTATGATTGTAAATTGAAATATTTGGTTAAATGGCATTTCCATCAAAGTTTAATAACCAAGTTCAAATGAATACAAACTGATGTGTTAAGTACTTTCTGTAGCTCCTGTAATGGCTGATTCAATAACCCTCAATGGAGTGTTATATTTTAAGTTAGATAAGACAATTTGACAGTTACTGTACTTTGAAATCCTACTCTAGTAAAAGCATTTTAAAAATGAGACATGACAAAGTGTTAGAAAAACTTCTTCCTATGCTTGGCATGGGGAAAAACCTCTAATCAAAATTCATTAAGCCTTATGTTTTGTGCTTCTTTTGCCAATACTCTCAAAACAACAAGTAAAAATCAGTCACTTCAAGAGTAAAGCAGTCAAACCAGCCACATATGAACTTCAAAGAGCAACCTGCACAAACCCAGTGCCCCAATATTGCTCTCATCACAGAACTTCAGAAAGTATTGAGATTATGGCAAGATTTGGCCTAGTGCCCAAAATTCCAGCTGCACTATTCTGGGGGAAAAAAAAAAAACAAACAAACAAACAATGAAATCTCCATAAAGGTTTGAACATTTTAAACACTAAGAAACTGCTCACAATGGAAACGGAGATGCCTCCTGTCACCACCCTACTGAACTACAAAACTGTTCTTAGGATTGGATCTGAAATATACAGCTAAAAGCTTTTCATCTTTTCAGATAAAGTAATTGCAAGCCACCTTTGGAAATAAACCTTCCATGCAATCCAAAGCCCTCCATTTAGTTCCTGGAAATCATTTCTTTTCATTTGTAAACCACAAACCTTTTAATTCTTAAATGTGGCTTACATTTGCATCTCTGGAAATATTTGTTTCGTTCTCTATTTTTCTAGCATTTCATTTCCCTCTGTTAACAGGGGTGTAAGCAGGTTGCTGACTGCGTTGATAGGCAGTGAGCGGGGAGAAGTACTCTCTCCACATTTCATTCAGATAATAGAAATCTGCAAGCTGCTCAGTGTGACAGATGAGCTGTGAGCTAAAGCAACTTGTTCCGCTTGTCAGCCTCCAAGAGTCTACAGCAGTGAGACACAATTGCGATGACACCAGGATCACAGAACTGGGTCAAATATACGGTCACTTTAAAGCAGAATGTCAACCCTTCTTTCTACTTGAGGAATTTGATTCAGTGACACTAAAAGCTGTTAGATACCATTAGCTTTATATCTTGGTTCAAAATGAAACTGTTACTTTGACAGTATTTGAAGAATCCTCTTGTGAGCCCTACATTGCCATTAAAGTTCACAGGAATCACAAACTGTCAAGAAACGTCACTATTGCCCATAGGGATTGGGTGCTTTCTGAGCAGAACTCTTCCATGTTGCACGGGGGGATTGGTACCTTTGGAGTAATATGTCCACTCCAAGACCTTTGTGGATTAAATAGATTAAAATCCTCTCAGAATTTTAAATAAAGATTATACAGATTTTTTTGATTGCAGAAATAAAAACTAAAAGGTACCTTAACTTATGCCTAGACATGTTCTTTGGTTTAAATCATCATTTCATACTGAAATTATTCTAATGAAATAAAAGAATTACTATTTGAGTGATAGTTGACACTTCAAGAGAACTGAAAAGTAGTATTTAATCTACTCCAATTATTTCCTTAAATCTTGGAAGATTCCCTTGCACTACATTGTGGTGATGAAATACCCCACAGAATACAACTAACATGCACAGTTCACTTTAACTGTGGTACACAGATCATGCTACGTCGTGGATCCAGATAACATCTGGAAAAGCAGGTATTGAGGTAAAGATAGTTCTGATCTTACTCAGACATCCAATCACCAGAATTTAAATTCATGACATATTAAGCTATTTTCTCAACAGAATTGCACTGTGCATATGTTCCAACACGGGAAACTTCTGTACAAAAGCACTAAAACTGTAGAAGGAAGGAGCAGAAGTCTGAGATATCCAGGAGTAATTTTCTTCTCAATATTTACCAATTGATGCTGGCAGACTGAGGCCAGCTCAAACCATGGGCCCTGGCCAAGCTCAAATCCCCAGCCTAGTAGATTCCACAGTTGAATTTATAGTTATTTCAATACACCATATTCAAAACATTCTGCATAATTCAGGTTTTAACAAATGTAATTTCTGGTTTGTTTGCATTATGTAATTGCCTTTCTGGTTCAACATAAAGATTTGCAGAAAAATATTTTCAAAAGAACTTCTCATGAAGCTCTTCAGTGAAGAAGATTCATATTTTTGTGCAGTTAAACTTACATAATTCTTAAAAATAATTGTTGTTTACTTGCTTTGATTTCTATATGTCTTTGATCTCATTTATTAATATTCATTAGTCTTCTGATGTTGGACTAATGAGAATCTTACACATTTATGAGCAGCTATTTAAACAATGTTATCAGACTTTTCCCTGATTTATGTTCATCTATACTGACAATGCTTTATGCTTTGTATTCTCCAGCTTTTTCTTCAAAATTCCTGAAGACATAGGCTACATACTCCAAAACAAAAATGGAACTCAATGAATGTGTAACTTAATTCAATTATGAGCACAGAACCCTAAAATGGGTAACAGCACAAATAAGCACCTAATATCTATGGACAGAATGAATAATGCTCATACTCAGCATCATTTACTTTAAGTTTTACATACATTATTTATGTATATGATGGAGTATCTCTGAAGCAAAAAACACAGCCACAACATTTCACCTTCAAGATTTTACAGGCACAAAACCAGCAGTGCTGTTGTCAGAAGACAATAGCAGCCACTGATATTCCACCTCATAGGTGCACAGTCAACAACATGTATAAACAGCTCAACACTCGTCTTCTTTACAGGTAAGAAGGTATTAGTTGTTTTCTTATTTAGTTTCCACTGTTTGCAGTACACATGCACAAGAAGGTGACAGTAAGACTGTCGCAGTATATGCCACACAACATACCTACAGTACATCCACTGCATCAGTTAGAAACGCCAAGGGGAACCAAGGTAAGTTTCCAGGCTGAGCCAGTCCATCAGAACATGCTAACAGACAGTTCCAGGTTAAGCATCCACTGTTCACTAAAGCTTCTTCTACACTATCAAGAGTTTTGCTATTTCCCAATTCAAAACACTGACTAACACTACGAGTAACTTAGGCAAAGCAATCCTATCCTACCATGCAAAGGTAATTAAAATATGCAATAACTTTCCAAGAAATATTGCTACTTCAGAAGTAAGCACCTATGAAGTCAGCTCCAGTAACTCTTACTTCTCCAGGCAACTGCAAAGGCCTTTTGCTGAAATACCATTTTAGTCAAAGAAATTATTTGGCACAAGCCTCAATGCCACACATTCACATCTGCTTCATGGACATCTGGATTTATCCCCAGCTGCTCTTACTAAACCAGGTGACTACTGTGTCTATTTTAATTCTCACATTCTGGACTTTCACTGGTATTTCCAACTTAAAGATCAAATTTTTTATCATTATTATTGAGATAAATTAACACCAATTTGAAACCATCCATTAGAGCATTCTATCTAGGCATCAACTCTCATAACACAAAAGAAATATCCATTATAAGCTTTCTAATGACACTACAATAAATGCGCAAAAGCAGGAAAGTACATCTTATAAGGTGCCCACTACAGCAACCAGAGACCAGAACATTTGACTACGCACCCATACACCAAAATTGCCAAACACAGAGAAAACTGTTGCTCTCATCTCAGTATTCAATAGCAAAAAAGTTCAAAGGATCTTTAATTCAAGGACTCCCAGCACATCTCACAGGATTCTTAGTACCTAATAGCACTGGAACGCACCAAACCCAAACATTTCAATAGAGGGTTTTATGTATATCAAAGTTTACAACTGACTGATACCAACATTTGATTATCTGTAAAGCTATAGATATCAATATGAATTAAGTTCTACATTACAATTCTGAGAATTTAAAGAAGGAATTTTAGAAGCTTTAAGTAGTATCCGAAGTATTAATACAAGCCAGATACTGTGGATAACTATCCATTTCTAATTCTGATTATGTGCAGCATCAGGCCTTATGTATCACTCTCAAAGTATTATTAACCTTCCTCTAAAGATCAATATTGCCTCTCTCTACCTTTTCTCCCTTACAATTCCTCTCTCCACCTGAACATAAGTCTACATTTAGGCACTGATACTCAGTCTTTAATTCTGATACTCAAACTCACTGCTTGGAGATGCACCACTACAGCATACATCACAAGGAGATTTTATACCAGCTATAAATAAAAATAAAAATAAGGTCTTTTATAAAGAAGGCACTTGGAATTAACATTACATGGAAAGTGTTAATGTCAGTACTAACAGACACTTTTTTCCCCGATACCTAGCAAAGCGAACGACAGGACAAAACTGTAATAGAAATTGTTCCAAATAAATCAAATATGTTCAATTGTTTTGTATCTTTTGTGGTATAACACACCTGCATTCTAAGTCATACTTCAAATATCCTAAACATCCCAAATTTTTATGCTTTGGTTGCAGCACTGGGAAGGATACATCCTAGAACAGGTTTAAAATACTAGAGCTATTTAATGGACTAAGATTCCAATAACAAGCCAACACAGAAATCTCTCTCACTGAAGACACTTACGTAAAGAGAAATGACAGTGCCTGCTACTAACAATAATGAATCAGTGGAGGGAAGCTTACAAATTATACTAATTAGTAAGAAGCAGGCAAAAAAAAATAAGAGCCTCAAAGCGGTAGCAGCATCTTGACAAAACTCCCACAAGCAGCCACACGACCAGTCCAGGCCTCGCCACACTTGCATGTCTTTCAAAGCCACATACGCAGTGGTCAGCTGCTCACCACATAAAATCAGAGTCAACCAGCCCAGCCAAATACCCAATTTACCAGAGCAATTGTTTAAACTAAGAAGAAAGCTACATGACCAATCTGTTACTGATATCCAAGCTTGGTTACATCCACACAAACTGAAGCAACCACAGGTTAAATGTATACTAGATTAATCTTTGGCAAGCAAGATTAGTGCTCTAAAGACATCTATTACTACTGAAAGAGCCACAGCTTCCTGGATGAGATTTATATTCCTCTGTCCATAAAAATACAGCAAGAACAATTTTGTAGCCTTTCATATAACTGAAAAATATGTCCATACTTTCCATAAAATGTGCACTGAAACAGTTTTGTTACATTTTGGCATTATGTTTGTTCAATAAGCATGTTCTGCCTCATTCAAATTTCAACTCCTAAAGTCACGAGAAGAAGATGTCAGAATAGTTTTGTCAGAATAATCTCATTTGGTCTAACAGCTCAAGACTTCCCAAGTGATTGTAAGCTCTGAGAAAGGTACTCAGGTTTAAGTGAAATATCATCATTGTTCTAAAAAAAAAAAAAAAAAAAAAAAAAAAAAATCTCTTTATTGCTATGAGTTATTTAAAAAGTCAACAAAAATATTTCTTACTACAGTGTAAGGGGGGGGACTTACACAGCAGCCCTTTTTAGGAGCAAAAAGGCACCTTACAGATGCAGTCTTGTTTGTATTTGACAGCAGCCCACTTCCTTACTAATTGTCATTGGTTCTGTGACTGAAAACTGCAATTAGTTATGCTTCACTGACACACGAATCCTTCTGTGGTTATATTATTCAACCTGAACATTAGTAAGACTTAAAAATTCCACAGGGTTACACCACCACCCCTATTTTATGAAACCATTTGTGGCAAGAGACAGTCAAATACTGTGCATCTTTTAAATACATTATTCTAGCTAGGAAAATGTTAGTCTGTCACATAAATTAAGTCAAGAAACCAAAGCCAAGGCTACTGCTTAATTTGTGCAAACAGTACTTGATTTTTAAGATCTCAACATATATTAAAAAAAAAAACCATAAAATGCATTACTAATACTGTTTTGTTTTCAAATGGACCTCAGATAGTTACAAATGAGCTTCACAAGAGAAATAAAACTGACAGGAAATAAACAACAAAGGAAACCACTTTTCATTAGTTCAAACGAAACTAACAGGGGCTACACCAGCAGTAAAAACCCAGCTTCTTCAAATTCCAAAATGAATCTCCTCTCCTGACCTTTATAGAGCTCAAGATGCATACATACAGAATAAACAAAATAATTTGAAAGCAAATTCACTGAGTGCACCTGACCTTTGAAGCAGCACAGATGATTTTAATCAGATTTGCACAATGCTGGTCTGTCTCAGTTTCCATGTAGGAACACACAAAGATGACAAAAGTACTTAAGGAAGAAAAAACCCCAACATTTTATCAAAATAAAAGCATCTACAAACATTTTTTTTTTTTTTTTTTAAATAGCCAACAGCCCTGAACATCTCAGGTTCAGGCAAGATTCCTGTGAAATTCTACTCCTACAGGATCCAGCTAAAGCTGCACATTTCAGCTCTAGAGAAAAAAGCCCTTTCTGCCAGTTGCACAAGTTCCTGACAGTTCAGTAAAAGAGCTGACACCGACTAATGCTAACTTACACAAACATTTTAAGAATTGGGCTTTGCAGGAGTGGCCAGCAGTTGCCTCCTCGATCACCACTCACACAGTCGGCTACTTAAAGCCTCTCACTTATGTTATCTTATATTTTCAGAGATAATGAGTAAAAAAAGGTCAATATTTGCAGCTTAAGTAATATGACAAGCAGAGCAGACTAATGACAATCTCTGGTTACAAGGAATAGAAGTTCCCAGAACTCTACACAAATTAGCCTTAGCTGAAACCAGCTGACAATACCTTCCTTTCTGGAAGAACAGAAGTTACCAGCAAGCTGACCATTGCTTGAAATACTTAGGAACAAAAATAACAAAGAAACCTTATACTTTACACAAGCTCCAAAATGGTTTACTGCAAGTACATATGCCTGAGGAAATGAGGAGAATTAACATGGAGAGCTAAAAGCCCTGTTTAAATTGAGAACCTCCATCAGATTAGACCTTCCACACTGACAGTGACAATGGGGTTCTGCCCAACTGGTAAAAACTGGCATGAGAGTAAGATGCAACTAACTAAAGAGTCTTCTAAACTGCTGGAGTTTGGCTGAGTAGAATAGAAATCCTCATTAATTTAGTATTTACCCCAGACCTAAACGCTATATGAGGGACAACACTGCTTTGTCAAATAACACGCTTTAACAGTACTAGTTCAAAACGCTTCTAGCCTAGTTTGTTTTAAAGCTTAACTTCTTAGCATTTACAGGGAGATGTTCAGTTTAACAAACCACTTAGAACAGCCAGAAAGGAATTATGAAGTACATACTATCTTCATGAACTTGCAACTATACACAGCTCACAAATCAATTTTACACATTGGCTGCTTCTTTGTAGAACTACCGCTCACCTTGTAATATATATGAGCAGCAAGGTGAGCCAAATGTGTTTCCAGAGTCAGAATTTGGTCACCTTATCCACGCTCAGATCATGAAGAGCAAGTATCATAACATTTGACGTAGCTTCTGAGACAATAAGCAACAGAACAGAGTTTATAAATCATCTGAAAACAAGTACTGCTGACAGCTAACACGTTAAAGCAGGATCATGAACAAGACGGTTTTCCCAAGCAGCAATCCACCATTTCTGTGTCACTGAATCATCATATGAATTTGTTGTAGGCCAGCCAACTCTTTTACATTATGGCAACAACCACATTCCTCTTCTGGCAGACTATTTTGGTGTTTCTCTCCTTTACTCACAGCAGATTTTATCCTAGAGTTGTCTTTTGCCACAGCTACCTGATAGCCTCATCTCCTAATAAGGAGTTTAACTTATGCAGCTTGTCAGAAAGGTTCAGAAGAGAGCTGATCACTGTGTAGAGACACAGTCTGACAACTGAAGCATTCTGATCTTGCAGACAGAGTCATACAGGGGCTAGCACTTGGAAATGAACAGTAGAGAAATCGAAACTTGAGTAAGACCCAACTTTCACACACTAAAAATCATTTAGAATGAGCTGAAAAGTTTTAAGTTAATATTGAAGTAACTTTGACTATATTATTGCATTACAATGTATTAATATGGATGAGAAGTTATCACTCTGCTGTAAGGTAAATTCTGGTTTTGTTTTGTTTGGTATAGAAGGAAACCTACAAGTATCACTAATTACTACAGTTTTCACTTCAGAAAACTCATATGGAATGCTTCTCAAAGTCCAGGAGAAAAGATTTCAGCTCAATCACATCATTAAAGGAAAAAGAATGTCTCTATAAAAAGACGTAGAGACGCAATGCTCTGTTGCACTGCTCTTTCAGGAAAAGCTCATTCAGTCAAAACCTGCTCTTCATTTTTCAAGGGGGTTTTTTTGTTCTCATTTATCAAAATTCAGACTGGAGAAACCCCAGCCTTGACCTGACTATTAGTTAAAGTTGCTTTCCTCGTTTTTCAACTACTACTTTCAAGATTTTTTCCTAACATCCTTAAAAATCAGAATGGGCAATTACATGTGTCATGGTTTTCAGTAGGAAACAACAGGAACGGCACCATCTGTTAAGCTGCAACGCCCATCTTAAACCAGCGCAGAGAAAAGACATCACTGGAGGCTTCACTCTTAACTTCAAAGGCAGTTCTCCTAAACTGTCAGCAAAGTTTAAAGTAAGAAGTTTGTCCTGGGAACACCAAATATTTGTCACACGTATTTCAAGCCATATGCTTTAAGAAAGTGTTTACTTCAATTTTTTTTTTTTTTTAACTTTAATTTAATATATATACTGAGCTGGCTGCTAAAGGTATATAGGGAAAAACTATTCAGCAAGCATATCTAAGAAAAACTCTGTTGATCCACTAACAGTGTAGGCCAATGAAGAACTTGTATAAACTGTTGCCAATATATACTAATAAAATGAATTAGTGCTTAACTTCTGTACAGTATTTTTATGCCAATGTAATATTTTCATGACAATACTTCTGTATACAGTAATGCAACTCAGCTTCTGATCCATTACAACATGGCCACATCACAGTTTCGTGCTAATATTGAATAAATCCAATTTGATGCAGTGCCTGTATGGCTGAAAGTCTGTAAATAGCAACTGCAAAGAAATGACAGCATTCACCTTATCTCTAAAATTGCCCATAGCATCCCACTATCATTAAGAGTAAGAAGCAGCAGCCACCTTTCAACAAAGGAATCTAATAATAGCTGAAGGATCACCTAGTCCACTTTGAATAGTAATCAAGCTACTTAAAATGAACCTGCTGAATTTATGGAAGCATTTGCACCGATACAGCTAGTGTGAAAAGGCCGATTAGGAATTGTTCCTTTTCACCTCAGTAGGGACAAGACACTAACAAAGCAGCACTTTGACTCATCCTCTGAAGCAGATTTAGAGTGCAGTAGTATAGACACTCTCAGATCCCAATGTTTCCAAGCACAATTTCCCGTGTGGTAAGGCTAGCAATTCTTCCATGTAAAGCAACTCCCACTTCTCTCTCCACATCCTTCATAAGCTTCTGTGAGTAACTGTCCGTAGGCTGTACAATGAATTGGAACAATGAATACTTCAAGTCTGTCAAAGTTGAAAACAACCTGGTTATGTATAGTCAATTTGCTCAGATGTCTCTGCTGGTCTGACTCACCATATGAACCAAAATCAGCTGCACAAGGATAACAAACGTGTTACACATGGGAAAGTAAACCAGCAACTGAGATGGAGTTGCTTGGTCTGGAATTCCTTGAGCTGGTTATGCTATTAGAAGTAAAATAAATAAAAACAACGATTGAAAGCTTCTGTTAGTAAGTCTTATTTTTTTGCAGTGGTTGAATCTCTTAAGCCTGTGTCCTTAAAAAAAACCCAACAAAACAGTAGTGCTTACACTGTTAGTTAGCAGGGAGTTGGGAAACTGCATTTCTCACTTCAACAATTACACAAGTATCTCCAGACAGACCCCTGTATCCAGACTCAAGCACTAGCTCTGCATTTCTTGCATCTACATAGCAAGAAGTCTAACAACTACCACCATAATTCACTCCCATTATCAAGCTATCTTGCTCACCTTTGACTTTGAACCTTTCTGCAGTGGTTTCTGCATGGACTCAATCCATGCTAACACAGCTTTGCAACTGATAGTCACTTTGACTGCCTGTATGGCTTTATCTTTCAGGATGCTACTACCACAGCAGCAACACTTTTGGTCTGGCAACCACAGTCTCAGCAACGCTTTCTTATGTTTCCTGAGAAAGCTCTTTCCATTTGTCTACTCCCATTAAAGTATCTATATTAAAAGGTACTGTGTTGCATAACATCGGACTACTACAAATGGTATCCCAAGTTGAAAATTAAAATCACAGTACAATTCTTTGCACTGTTGCCTGAACATCCAACCACTGCTGAATCTTTCCTGTTTTAAATCCTGCACCTACTATTCTCTTATATAAGAGCTGCAAAAATTAATCCTGATTTTTGTTATGAAGTCACAGACCAGAAACTACTTACTATCCCACACTCAACAGTTTAATTGCTGCAGTCCAACTGCCAGGCATAGTTTTACTTTTCCAATTCTGTACTTAGTGGGACAACTCACAATAAACGCATCTGTAATAATTTATTTTATTAATATATTTGATAATAACTATTATATAAATAATAGGTAACGTTTGTCACAGGCAAGTGACTACTCTTACACAAAGCTAATGATAACTGAACCAAAAATGTTAGTTGATAACCTGCGTGCAGCAATAGGCACAATATTTTGACAATCAGGATTTTACAAAACATTAACATCACTGTATTGAAGCTGAAGTCCAGGGTCATAACATTTTCTACTGAAATACCATGTAGACTACCAGCTCTTCATTCAATACATGCTTGTCTCTATTTTGGTTTTTCCAAAAATACTTGAATCTAAACACATTTTAAACAAAACTACACGTTTTCCTCAGCAAAACATCTGCTTTATCAAAAAATATGACTGAGGAGATTTATAAACTTTAGATGTAGGTAAGCTCCCTCCTGTCCTTCCCCCATCTCCTTATGAAATTGAATATTTTAAAGCCAAATTTGACCTGAAAACTTCTCCACAATGAATAAAATTCTGCTATTCTAAAATAGCATTCATCACAACCATATAATTCTTAAATATTTAATAACACAACATGCACTAAAAAGAAACTGAAAGCCTGAAATCATTAGGATATGTCCCAGCACAAGAAATAAAAAGGAGACGCACATTTCTCTGCAAGCATAATTTCAAAGTCCTTTCACATCAGGATCTAAAGACTGTCAGCTTGCTTGCTCTGCTACTGCGTATTAAATAAGCATTTAATGAAACTACTGGGTTTGATTCATTGAGATGCCAAAGATCATGACTAACATAAATAAAGTTAATGATTTTTTTTTTTAAGTGAAATATAAAGGAAGTGGTAAGAATCAGGAACAGCATCAACAGGAATGAAATATTGATAGTAGTAAATGACATAATCCAGCAGCACTGCATTGTAGTGACCCCTTAGAAAAATGGTAACATGTGAATGCTATTTAAGAGCTATTTCTAAATTCAAGCCCACTGTGAAATACTGGACATCTTATCAGTTCAATCATTATATTATTTCTATTAATAGATTAACAGCTTAAACAGAGTAACTGGCAGAAGCAAGCTGAAGTCACCTTGCAAGATCTAGAAAAGCAAAGGAGGGGAAAAGTCCAGTAGAGCAGCTGACTTTAACAAGGATAAACTGCCAACAAAGGAAAATAAAGCTCAAAAACAGCATTAGCTGCTTGGCCTATTCATTATGAAAACTTGCTTTTTTGAACTCTACTTGGTCTGTAACACCACTCCATATACAAGAAATAAGAGGAAAAAGAAACTCCTAATTACTGCAGTAAGAAGGAGCCTGGTCAACAAGGCATTTCCTTAGAAATGTCAGTAGCATACTGCCCAAAATTATAACAACCTGATTACTGCAAGATGTGCTTCCAGAATGCTGGTTTTCCTGTATTTGAGTAATTACTATGCTGATCAAGCTCCTCTTCAACACCACCTCAAGCTAGAGTTGAATCAGACTAAGAATTAAGGATGACTCCTTAACATTCCATCTGCCGATCAAAGCAAGTTCTCTGGCTGAGTATAGATAATAATTCTATTAAAACGTAGCTAACAAATCATCTGATTACTGTTCCAATCCTTGAAATTCAGCACAATAACCACTTCTGATGGAATTTCACAATAGCAAAAGAACAACATAAATACAATTGTGTATCTATGAATGCATTCATGAAGCTTGCAATGTTTACCTCCTGTACTTCACCTGAAAACAGGGGCAACAAGTAAAAGAGACAACAGACCTTCAACACATTGTGCTATCTAGCCTTACTATTTCCTATGTTAATGATTTCAGCTTTTTGGGGTGGTTGGTATTTTTCAAAATAACAAAGTACAGTGCACTCAAACCCAGTCTCTTCTTCACTCTGCTACCCAGGAACCTATCTATGTACCTGCTCTGAAGGCAACTTCAGCCCTTCCGCTCTGATACATCTCCCTGAGGGATTACACTCTGTTGAACCTGCATTTTGGAACCTTTATAGCACGGGATTCCTTCTCTCATTCCAAGCACTTGTAGAGTGGTGTTCTTTTTAACAAGAACTCTCCAATCTGTTCCTTGAAAGAATACAAATAACATACTGTCTTGAAATTTAAGTGAGGGGAGGGGGCATTAGTCTTAATCAAGGACTGCTGCAGAAGCTCTTTCAACAGCTGAGTCACTCTCTGGCTTTTGAGAGAACAAGCAAAATTTAATTGCCTACTCACCAATAAGACTGCATCAACACAGAAAGTGATGGGTTAGTCAGAAACAGGACTACGTCCAGCCACAGATTACAACCAAACACACACGGGAATCAAGTTCAACTAACAGAAGTTTCATTTTTACTAGTAAAGCTTCCTAAATGCTGAACATTATGAAGCCACTTCTCATATAACCCTATTTTATTGTCGCTTTGTGTGCATTATATTATGCAATGAGGTAACTTCACCAAAACTTAAAAACACTCAGAAGTGAAGGGCTTCAAGTACTATCGTTGAGTATTTATGATGGATATTCAGAATTACCCTGTAGCTTCAGGGACAATCGTATTTCCCTCATGTAAACTCAACCACCCAAAGGAATTCAGTAGGCATTTTATCATCAAATAAAACAAAATCCAGATCTGGTTAGGCCTTCCTTTTATAAAAAAGTAAAAATCCAATTACACGCACATTTTAACACTGCACTCAAAACATGAGTTATAAACTACAAGGATGCATAAAGAACACATTGTGCCAAACATATCTGACAGTTTTATTTGATAAATTACTGCTGTGGTAGAGAAAGACAAGAAGAATGAACATAATTTATTAAGACCTTCTTTAAAGCATCCATCTTCCCCTATAGCCTATGGAAATAGAGTGACAAAAACATGTAGGCCTGTAATGATAACTTAAATGTAAGGGCAAAGAATCTACAGGAAGGCAAACAAGACATTTAAGCTATTATCACAAAGGAAAAAAAGGAGACAATACGGATGATACTGGTCAACCTAAGTTCCACTTAAAAACAATCTCAATACACAAAAATAAAGCATTGCCTACGTAGCACCATACTACTCAGAAATAACCAACTTGAATTTCAAATTATTCTAGCATTAGAATTTGAGCTACAAAAGTCAACAACCATTTTCCTGCACACTTCAAAGATCAACATTTGGGCCTCTGTAGTAAACATTACTAACTTGCCTGAAGCTGTTTATATACACACTAATGACATCCTATTCACAAATCAGTTGACAAGGTTGAAAAGTAGCAATATTTTTACCTTTTGCTGAAATACACAAACACATGAACGTACATAAATAAATGTAATTGACAAACAAAGCTGCAGACACTGAAGGAGGAATGACTTGTACGAAATTGAGTAATTCTGTTTACTGCAAATTCACAAAAGGATTCCTGTGACAGATGACAAAAGGAGTATGAAAGGATTACACACCAACTATGAAAGGCAAATCCTATGAAGTAGACACAAAGTTGGAATATGCAAGGCAAGTGCATAATCCCATGCTCAACACTCAGTTATAAGCTGACCCAAGCTTTTGTTTCCAGTATCATCTATCTTCCTATTTTCCCAACATGTACAAATATTAACTTAGTCATTAGTAAAGTCAAAGGAAACTGAAAACCTACAACTCAAACGCTGTCAAACCAAAATATTTGACTATTACCACAACCTCAATTTAATGAGCTCTTCTTATTGTATGTAAACCACAATTAAGATAAAATTATAACAAGCTGAACACAAACATCTGAAAAAATGGACTTGGGTAAAAACCCCTTTTAATAAATAAGTAAATAAAACCAAGTAGGCTCCACAGCTTTCACATATTGCTGCCTTAATTCTTCTAAACTTTCTCAAGTCTCTAATACCAATTAAATTAGCATTATGATAAACAGGGTATTTTGAAGAGATTTAATTAGAACTTGCATCAGAAGTGCTATGCTTGGAAACAGAACAGCTCACACTGACTGAAACTAGCAACGTTCCTGCCCAAACATCTTACAATGGAACAAACATAAACAAGCTGAAAGAAATACAGCTAAAGGTTTCATCGTAAGTGGCAGAACTGACAAGTGAACTAAATTCAGCTTTTACCAGCACACAATGTACTGTGCCAAACAGAAAAAAGCAGAGTGTGTGTGCAAAATTTCTTTTCAGCAAACTGAATGTAACTTATATAGATAGGAAAGGTTCCTCTGCCGTCATTCAAAGATTTAATACTACTCAGAGTATCTCAAATGCATTTGAAGGGAAATATGAAAGCAGGTTATGAAATCAGGGGGCCTGGTATTTATTGGAGATAAGAGACATCTTGGCCTCAGGAAAAAGGCAAAGTATTTAATGCCATTTTTCCATTAGACATTTCAGTGATTCAATTTCAAATTAAGCAGCCAAGATCTTAGCACATGCTCTGGAATGTCTTATTTGAATCACCAACATTGAACAATTAATTACTCAGAGAACTGTTACAGATTCCATATGATGTGCAATTATTCTTTGAACTGAACTTTGCACTCGCTAAGAATGTTTTAAGACTTTTAATTACATTAAACCCCACAAACGTAACGTAAGCCTCAGCTGCTTTGTATCTCAAAACCACTTCCACCTGAACACCCCGAGCTCACATTTTCAGTTCTAGCCTAGGAGCAGTAACATCATGACTACATTTTTAGATCTCCATCTTGATTTCACTCATTTCTCAAGTGACTTATTAAGAATCTGCAAAATTAATCCGCTCCTTGGACACAGGCTATCATTCGAAATACACACCTACACGCGTATGGGGTTATCCCACAGTCTACCCAGGTCCAGCTAAAATCCTTTATGAACCGGTATAAAAGCACCACATCAATCGCTTGGACAAAGCGTGTGAAGTGCCTAAAACACTTTAGTGTTACTACCTTACACGCACATTTAAATTCCAGAGACTGGCCGCAGTCTCTGTGATCCTAACACGAGCAGGTTGCTGCAATTACTGCTTTCATTCTCCTGGGGCACGGGTGTGAATTAACTTGCTTTCACCCATCGCATTTATGCGCAGAAAGCGGGCTCCCCACCTTTCCCACGCACATCCCAGGTGCGCAAGGCAACGCTGCGCGGAGGGGACGGGAAAACACCACCGCAGGCACCCAGAGCGCCGCTTCCCGCACAGTTAAACGCAAGCCCCAAGCGAGGGGAGATGGCCTAGCGATCCCAGCGCATTAAACACGCGGATCACCGCTTTTCAACATCCAGCGGGAGGAAAAGACAGGCGAGGCAGCGCCAGCACCATGAAGGCGCTCAGGGCAGCCGTCGGAAGCATGGCGGCGGGGAGCACGGCACGTCCCACCCCGCTCTGCCCCGCTGCCTCCTGCTCGCTGGAAAGCGACAAGGAAGAAAGGGCGGGGGGGGGAGGAAGC
>NW_009933191.1:0-11084 GCF_000696875.1 Nestor notabilis | reverse complement strand
TGGGACCTCAAACACACTCTAAAACCCACTTAGTTACCCCAAGCTCCACAAACCCTAGCAATCTCCATCCCTCCAAACATCCCTGGTACCCAGAAAAAGCCACTTGCTGCCCACAAACCCAGCTAGCCACAGGCATCTCCAACCATTCCAGTCCCCATGGTACACCTAAAGCACCCCAAAATCCACCTTGTGCCCCAAACACACTCAGACATAGGCATCTCCATCCCTCCCCTCCATCATTCTGGGGCCCTTTGTGACCACATGTGGGACACCCCACCGCACTGCTTGCTTTGGTCACTGCAGCAGATGGGCATGGCACAGGGCAGGGTTAGGGTTAGGGTTATGGTTAGTGCTTGAGGTTAGAATTCGGGTTAGAGTTTGGCCATAGGCTTTGGTTTAGGGTTAGGGTTTAGGTTTAGGATCCAGGATTAGGGTTAGGGATAGGATTATGGTTAGCGTTAGGATTTAGGGATAGGGTTATGCTTAGGGTTAGGGGTAAGGGTTAGGATTAGGCTTACGGCTAGGGGTTAGTGTTAGGGTGTAGGGTTATGGTTAGGGGTTAGGCTTTGATTTAGAGTTAGGGTTTAGGTTTACGTTTCCCTTCAGTCCATGGTATCTCCATGACTGCCACCATTTCTCATCCGCCCCGCATTACCCCTGGTCCCCTGAAAGCATCCCATAACCCATTTGGCAGGCAGGATCCAACCCTGCTCCTGCCATCTCCATCCTTCTTGGGAGCCCTAAGCCACCCCAAAACTACATGCTAACCCAAAACCCACCCAACCCCAGGCATCTTTATCCATCCCAGCACTCATGGAACCTCGAACACACTCGAAAACCCAATTGGTTACCCCAAGCTCTACAAATGCCAGCAATCTCCATCCCTCCAAACATCCCTGGTGCCCAGAAGAAGCCACTCACTACCCCCAAACCCACCCAGCCCCAGGCATCTCCATCCCTCCGAACACTGCCTATACCACAAAAGAAACCCAAACCCAACCTTGCTTGAGTGCCAGAAGGAAGGATACACACACACAGCATGCTGGGCTACAGCAACGCAGCCTTGACCGACGGCCCCAGCTCATGGCCCTGCAGCACGTTCTCCCACAGCTTCAGCCTAGAATGCGTGTAGGTCACTCAGGCAATGGGTCACTCTGGGGCCCTTTGTGACCACATGTGGGACACCCCACCGCACTGCTTGCTTTGGTCACTGCAGCAGATGGCATGGCACAGGGCAGGGTCAGAGTTAGGGTTAGGATTAGGGTTATGTTTAGTGTTTGGGGTTAGGGTTAGGGTTAGAGTTAGGCGTTAGGCTTTGATTTAGGGTTATGTATACTTAGGGTTAGATGTTAGGGTTAGGATTAGTCTTAGGGTTTAAGGTAAAGGTTAGGATTAGGCTTATGGTTATGGGTTAGTGTTAGGTCATAGGGTTTTGGTTAGGGGTTAGGCTTTGATTTAGATTTAGGATTTAGTTTTAACATTTCTCTTCAGTCTCAGGTATCTCCATCACTGCCACCATTCCTCATCCGCCCCGCATTTGGGTTTGGGTTAGTGTTAGGGTTAGTGTTAAGTTTAGGGTCATGGTTAGTGTTTAGGGTTTCAGGGTTAGGGTTAGGCTTCACCTTATTTCAAGCTGTCTCCTTCACTTCCTAGTTTCCTCATCTGCCTCGCAATAGCCCTGGGCCCCTGAAAGCATCCTATTACCCGTTTGGTAGGCAGGATCCAACCCTGCTCCTGCCATCTCCATCCTTCTCGGGAGCCCTAAGGCACTCAAAACTACATGGTAACACAAAACTCAACCACCCCCAGGCATTTTTATTTCTCCCAGCACCCCTGGGACCTCGAACACACTCCAAAACCCACTTGATCACCCCAAGCTCCACAAATGCCAGCAATCTCCATCCCTCCAAACATCCCTGCTACCCAGAAGAAGCCACTCGCTGCCCACAAACCCACCCAGCCTCAGGCATCTCCATCCCTCCCAATGCTGCTGGTACCCCGAAACAAACCCAAAGCCCACCTTTCTGGAGTCCAGAAGGAAGGATACACACACACAGGTTGCTCAGCTATAGGGACGTTCCTTGACTGACGGCCCCAGCTCATGGCCCTGGTACTCAGAAGAATCCACTCGCTACCCCCAAACCTACCCTGCCCAAGGCATCTCCACCGTATCCGAACCCCATGGTACACCTAAAGTACCCCCAAACCCACATTCTACCCCAAACCCACCCAGCCTCAGGCATCTCCGTTTCTCCCAACGCTACCTGTACCCCGAAACAAACACAAAGCCCACCTTTCTGGAGTCCCAGAAGAAGGATCCACTCATACAGCGTGCAGGGCTATAGTGACGTAGCGTTGACTGACAGCCCCAGCTCAGGGCCCTGCAGCACATTCTCCCACAGCTTCAGTCTAGAATGCAGGTAGGTCATTCAGGCAACAGGTCACTATGGGCCCTTTGTGACG
Source organism: Nestor notabilis (assembly GCF_000696875.1). Lineage (NCBI taxonomy): Eukaryota > Metazoa > Chordata > Aves > Psittaciformes > Psittacidae > Nestor > Nestor notabilis. The sequence goes on along the minus strand of NW_009933191.1, from coordinate 8,621 downwards.
ACATGTGGGACACCCCACCGCACTGCTTGCTTTGGTCACTGCAGCAGATGGGCATGGCACAGGACAGGGTTAGGGTTAGGGTTAGAATTAGGGATTAGGGTTAGGATTAGTTTTAGGATTAGGGATTAGTGTTAGCGTGTAGGGTTATGGTTAGGGTTTAGAGTTAGGATTGGGGTTAGGGGTTAGTGTTAGGGTGTAGGGTTATCATTAGGGGTTAGGGCTAGGTTTAGGGGTTAGGGTTAGGTTTATTCTTTGGATTAGGGGGTAGAGTGTACCGCTATGGTTAGGGTTACGGTTAGGGTTAATCCTTAGATTTTAGGGTTAGGGTTAGGAATTAGGGTTAGAGTGAATTTCAGGGTTTAAGGTTAGGTTTCGGGGTTAGGGTTAGGGTTGGTCCCCTGAAAGCATCCCATAACCCATCTGGTATGCCAGATCCAACCCTGCTCCTGCCATCTCCATCCTTCCCGGGAGCCGTAGGCCACCGCAAATCTACATGGTAACCTAGAACCTAACGAACTCCAGGAATTTTTATCCCTCCCAGCACCCCTGGGAGTTCGAACACACTCTAAAAACCACTTGGTACCACAAGCTCCACAAATGCCAGCAATCACCATCCCTCCAAACTTCCCTGGAACCCAGAAGAAGCCACTTGCTACCCCCAAAACAACCCAGGCCAAGGAATCACCATCCCTTGCAATCCCCATGGTACACCTAAAGAACCCCATAACCCACCTTCTACCCCAATCCCATGCAGACCCAGGCGTCTCCATCCCTCCCAACGCTGCCTGTACCCCAAGACAAACCCTAAGCCCACCTTTCTGGAGTCCCAGAAGGAAGGATCCACACACACAGCGTGCGGGGCTATAGGGACGCTGCCTTGACTGACGGCCCCAGCTCATGGCCCTGCAGCACCTTCTCCAACAGCTTCAGATTAGGATGTGTGCAGGTCACTCAGGCAACGGGTCACTCTGGGGCCCTTTGTGACCACATGTGGGACACCCCACCTCACTGCTTTCTTTGGTCACTGCAGCAGATGGGCATGGAACAGGGCAGGGTTAGGATTGGGGTTAGGGTTAGGGTTTAGGGTTATGGTTAGTGCTTGAGGTTAGAGATAGGGTTTAGAGTTAGGCCTTAGGCTTTGGTTTAGGGTTAGGGTTTAGGGTTATGGTTAGTGCTTGAGGTTAGAGATAGGGTTTAGAGTTAGGCCTTAGGCTTTGGTTTAGGGTTAGGGTTTAGGGTTATGGTTAGTGCTTGAGGTTAGAGATAGGGTTTAGAGTTAGGCCTTAGGCTTTGGTTTAGGGTTAGGGTTTAGGGTTATGGTTAGTGCTTGAGGTTAGAGATAGGGTTTAGAGTTAGGCCTTAGGCTTTGGTTTAGGGTTAGGGTTTAGGGTTATGGTTAGTGCTTGAGGTTAGAGATAGGGTTTAGAGTTAGGCCTTAGGCTTTGGTTTAGGGTTAGGGTTTAGGGTTATGGTTAGTGCTTGAGGTTAGAGATAGGGTTTAGAGTTAGGCCTTAGGCTTTGGTTTAGGGTTAGGGTTTAGGGTTATGGTTAGTGCTTGAGGTTAGAGATAGGGTTTAGAGTTAGGCCTTAGGCTTTGGTTTAGGGTTAGGGTTTAGGGTTATGGTTAGTGCTTGAGGTTAGAGATAGGGTTTAGAGTTAGGCCTTAGGCTTTGGTTTAGGGTTAGGGTTTAGGGTTATGGTTAGTGCTTGAGGTTAGAGATAGGGTTTAGAGTTAGGCCTTAGGCTTTGGTTTAGGGTTAGGGTTTAGGCTTAGGATCCAGGATTAGGGTTAGGGTTAGAATTATGGCTAGTGTTAAGGTTTAGGGTTAGGGTTATACTTAGGGTTAGATGTTAGGGTTAGGATTAGTCTTAGGGTTTAAGGTAAAGGTTAGGATTAGGCTTATGGTTATGGGTTAGTGTTAGGTCATAGGGTTTTGGTTAGGGGTTAGGCTTTGATTTAGATTTAGGATTTAGTTTTAACATTTCTCTTCAGTCTCAGGTATCTCCATCACTGCCACCATTCCTCATCCGCTCCGCATTAGCCCTGGTCCCCTGAAAGCATCCTATTCCCATCTGGTAGGCAGGTTCCAACCCTCCTCCTGTCATCTTCATCCGTCCCGGCAGCCCTAAGCCACCCCAAAACTACATGCTAACCCAAAACCCACCCAACCCCAGGCATCTTTATCCCTCCCAGCACTCCTGGGACCTTGCACACACTCGTAAACCCAATTGGTTACCCCAAGCTCCACAAACTCCAGCAATCTCCATCCCTCCAAACATCCCTGCTACCCAGAAGAAGTCATTTGCTACCCTGAAACCTACCCAGCCCCAGGCATCTCCATCCCTCCCAACGCTGCTGGTACCCCTAAACAAACCCAAAGCCCACCTTTCTGGAGTCCCATAAGGAGGTATCCACACATACTACGTGCTGGGCTATAGTGTGGCTTCCTTGACTGAGAGCCCCATCTCATGCCCTGCAGCACGTTCTCCCACAGCTTCAGTCTAGAATGTGGGAAGGTCACTCAGGCAACAGGTCACTATGGGGTTCTTTGTGACCACATGTGGGACACCCCACGGCACTGCTTGTTTTGGTCACTACAGCAGATGGGCATGGCACAGGGCAGGGTTATGGTTAGTATTAGGGTTAGGGGTTACTGTTAGGGTGTAGGGATATTGTTGGGTGTCGAGCTATGGTTAGTGTTTGGGGTTAGAGTTAGGGTTAGAGTAAGGTATTAGGCTTTGGCTTAGGGTTCGGGTTTATGCTTAGGTTCCGGGATTAGGGTTAGGGTTAGAATTATGTTTAGTGTTAGGGTTTAGGGTTAGGGTTATGCTTAGGGTTAGGTGTTAGGGTTAGGATTAGTCTTAGGGTTAGGATTAGATTTTGGGTTAGGGGTTAATGTTAGGGTGTAGGGCTACGGTTACGGGTTAGTGTTAGTGTTCGGGGTTAGGGTTAGAGTTAAGTTTAGGATTAGGGTTAGTTTTATGTTTTAGGGTTAGGGTTAGGGATCACCTCATTCTCAGGTATTTCCATGCGTGCCACCTTTCCTCATCTGCCCCGCAATAGCCCTGGGCCCCTGAAATCATCCCATATCCCACCAGGCAGGCCAGATCCAAGTCTGCTCCTGCCATCTTCATTCTTCCCGGGAGCCCTAAGCCACCCCAAAACTACATAGTAAGCCAAAACCCAACAACCCCAGGAATTTTTATCCCTCCCATCACCCCTGGGAGTTTGGACATACTCTAAAACCGACTTGATTACCCCAAGCTTCACAAACTCCAGCAATCTCCATCCCTCCAAACATCCCTGCTACCCAGAAGAAGCCACTTGCTACCCAAACTCACCCAGCCCCGGCATCTCTGTCCATCCCAACTGCCGTTCCCCCGAAACAACCCCGAAGCCCACCTTTCTGGAGTCCCAGATGGAAGCATACACACACACAACATGCAGGGCTATAGGGACGCTGCCTTGACTGACAGCCCCAGCTCATGGCCCTGCAGCATGTTCTCCCACAGCTTCAGTCTAGAATGCTGGTAGGTCACTCAGGCAACGGGTCACTCTGGGGCCCTTTGTGACCACATGTGGGCACCCCACCACGCTACTTGCTTTGGTTGCTGCAGCAGACGGGCATGGCACAGGGCAGGGTTAGGGTTATGGCTAGGGGTCAGGGTTAGGATTAGGCTTATGTTTAGGGGTTAGTGTTAAGGTGTAGGGTTATAGTTAGGGGTTAGGTTTAGGGTTAATCTTTATGTTTTAGGGTTAGGGTTTGGGTTACAGTTAGAGTTAAGTTTAGGGTTAGGGTTAGGGTTAATCTTTATGTTTTAGGGTTAGGGTTAGGGTTAATCTTTATGTTTTAGGGTTAGGGTTCGGGTTACAGCTAGAGTTAAGTTTAGGGTTAGGGTTAGGGTTCATCTCATTCCCAGGTATCTCCATCACTGCCAGCATTCCTCATCCGCCCCGTATTATCCATGGTCCCCTAAAAGCATCTCATAACCCATCTGGTAGGCAGGATCCAACCCTGCTCCTTCCATCTCCATCCTTCCCGGGAGCCCTAAGCCACTCCAAAACTACATGGTAACCCAGAACTCAACCAACCCCCGGCATCTTTATCCCTCCCAGCACCCCTGGGACTTTGAAAGCACTCTGAAACCCGCTTGGGTACCCCAAGCTCCACAAACCCCAGCAATCTCCATCCCTCCAAACTTCCCTGCTACCCAGAAGAAGCCACTCACTACCACCAAACCCACCCAGCCCCAGGCATCTCTGACCATCCCAACACTGCCTGTACCCCAAAACAAACCCAAAGCCCAACCTTCTGGAGTTCCAGATGGAAGAATCCACACACACAGTGTGCTGGGCTATGGGGATGCTGCCTTGACTGAGAGTCCCAGCTCATGGACCTGCAGCAATTTCTCCCACAGCTTCAGTCTAGAATATGGGTAAGTCACTCAGGGAACATGTCACTATGTGGCCCTTTGTGACCATATGTGGGACACGCCACCGCACTGCTTGTGTTGGTCGCTGCAGCATATGGGCATGGCACAGAGCATGGTTAGGGTTAGGGTTAGGGGTTGGGGTTAGGGTTAGTGTTTGGGGTTAGGGTTAGGGTTAGAGTTAGGTGTTAGGCTTTGGTTTAGGGATCGGTTTTATGTTTAGGATCTGGGGTTAGGGTTAGGGTTAGGGTTAGGATTATGATTAGTGTTAGGGCTTAGGGTTAGGGCTAGTCTTAGGGTTAGGATTAGGCTTTGGTTTAGGGTTAGGGTTTAGGGTTAGGGTTCACCTCAGTCCCTGTTAACTCCATCACTGCCAGCATTCCTCATCCGCCCCGCATTTGGGTTAGGGTTAGTGTTAGAGTTTAGGTTTACGATTAAGGTTAGGGTTAGGGTTGGGGTTAGGGTTAGGGGTTGGGGTTATGGTTAGTGTCTGGGGTTATGGTTAGTGTTTGGGGTTAGGGTTAGGGTTAGATTTAGGCATTAGGCTTTTGTTTAGGGATAGGGTTTAGGGTTAGGATCCGGTGTTAGGGTTAGGATTATGATTAGTGTTAGGTTTCAGGGTTAGGGTTAGTCTAACAGTTATGATTAGGCTTTAGTTTAGAGTTTAGGGTTAGGGTTCACCTCAGTCCCTGGTATCTCCATCACTGCCAACTTTCCTCATCCGCCCCACATTAGCCCTGGGCCCCCTGAAAGCATCCATAACCCATTTGGTAGGCAGGATCCAATCCTGCTCCTGCCATCTCCATCCTTCCCAGGAGCCCTCTGCCACCCCAAAACTACATGGTAACACAAAACCCAACCTACCCCCATCGTCTTTATCCCTCCCAGCACCCCTGGGACCTCGAACACACTCCAAAATCCGCTTGATTACCCCAAGCTCCACAAACCTAAGCAATCTCCATGCCTTCAAACATCCCTGGTACCCAGAAGAAGCAACTCACAACCCCCAAACCCACCCAGCCCCAGGCATCATGGACCTGCAGCATGTTCTCCGACAGCTTCCGTGTAGAAGGCGGGTAGGTCACTCAGGCCACGGGTCACTATGGGGCCCTTTGTGACTACATGTGGGACACCCCACTGCACTGCTTGCTTTGGTCACTGCAACAGATGGGGATGGCACAGTACAGGGTTAGGGTTACGGTTAGGGTTAGGGGTTAGGAGTTAGTGTTAGGGTGTAGGGTTAGTGTTAGGGTTTAGGGATAGAGTTAGGCTTAGGGTGTAGTGGTTAGTGTTAGGGTATAGTGGTTAGTGTTAGGGTGTAGGGTTAGGGTTAGGGGTTAGAGTTAGGGTTAATCGTTAGTTTTTAGGGTTATGTTTTGGGGTTAGTGTTAGGGTTAGAGTTAAGCTTAGGGTCATGTTTAGGGTTTAGGGTTAGGATTAGGGTACACCTCATTCCCAATTATGTCCATCACTGCCACCATTCCTGATCCGCCTCGCAAGAGCCCTGTTCCCCTGAATGCATCCCGTAACCCATCTGGCAGGTCAGATCCAACCCTGCTCCTGCCATCTCCATCCTTGCGGGGAGCCTTAAGCCACCCCAAAACTACATGGTAACCCAAACCCCAATGAACCCCAGGCATCTTTATCCCTCCCAGCACCCCTGGGACCTCGAACACACTCTGAAACCCAGTTGGGTACCCCAAGCTCCACAAACCTAAGCAATCTCCATGCCTTCAAACATCCCTGCTACCCAGAAGAAACCACTCGCAACCCCCAAACCCACTCAACCCCAGGCATCTCCATCCCTTCCAATCCCCATGGTACACCTAAAGCTCCTCAAATCCCTCCTTCTACCCCCAAACCCACCCTGCCCATGCATCTTCATCCCTCTCAATGCTGCCTGTACCCCAAAACAAACCCAAACACCAACTTTCTTGAGTCCAAGAAAAAAGGATCCACACACACTGCGTGCTGAGCTATAGCGATGCTGCCTTGACTGATGGTCCCAGTTCATGGCCATCAGCACGTTCTCCCACAGCTTCAGTCTAGAATGCGGGTGCGTCACCCAGGCAACGGGTCACTCTGGGGCCCTTTGTGACCACATGAGGTACACCCCAGTGCTCTGCTTGCTTTGGTCTCTGCAGCAGATGGGCATGGCACAGGGCAGGGTTAGGGTTAGGGTTAGGGTTAGGATTAGGTTTAGGGTTAGGGGATAGTGTTAGGGTGTAGGTTTATGGTTAGGGGTTAGGGTTACGGTTACTCGTTAGGTTATAGTTTTAGGGTTCCAGGTTAGGATTAGAGTTAAGTTTAGGGTTAGGGTTAGGGTTTAATGTTAGGGTTAGGGTTCACCTCATTCCCAGGTATCTCCATCACTTCCAGATTTCCTCATCCACCCCGCAATAGCTCTGGTCCCCTGAAGGCATCCTATAACACATCTGGTAGGTCAGATCCAACCCTGATCCTGCAATCTCCATCCTTTCTGGGAGCACTAAGCCACCCTAAAATTACATTGCAAGACAAAACCCAACCAACCCCAGGCATCTTTATCCCTCCCAGCACCCCTGGGACCTCGAAAACACTCTAAAACCAACTTGATTACCCCAAGCACCACAAACCCCAGCAATCTCCATACCTCCAAACTTCCCTGCTACCCAGAAGAAGCCACTCACTACCACCAAACCCATCCAGCCCCAGGCCTCTCTGTCTCTCCCAACGCAGCCTGTATCCCGAAACAAACCGAAAGCCCACCCATCTTGAGACCCAGAAGGAAGAATACTCACACACAGTGTGCTGGGCTATAGAGACTCTGCCTTGACTGAAAGCCCCAGTTCACGGCCCTGCACCACGTTCTCCCACAGATTCAGACTAGAATACGAGTAGGTCACTCAGGCAACAGGCCACTATGGAATGCTTTGTGACCACATGTGAGACGTCCCACTGCACTGCTTGCTTTATTCACCCCAGCAGATGGGCATGGCATTGCAACTCATTGCATCGCATCTCAACTCACCTCACCTCACCTCATCGCATCTCATCTAATCTCATGTCGTGCATCGCATATCATCTCATCTCACTTCATCTCACTTCATCTCATCTCATCTCATCTCATCTCATCTCATCTCATCTCATCTCATCGCATCGCACTGCATCGCATCTCACCTCACCTCATCTCTCCTCACCTCATCTCATTGCATCATTTCATTTCATTTCATTTCATTTCATTTCATTTCACTTCATTTTAATAAATGTCATTCCATTTCATTTCTGTTCTGGTCTGGTCTGTTCTTTGCATCTGCCTTCAGATCCAATCTCATTTCTTCTCCTCTCATATCTTCTCACCTCACCTCATCTCATCTCTCCTCGCCTCACCTCACCTCACCTCATCTCTTCTCGCCTCACCTCACCTTACCTCACCTCACCTCACCTCACCTCACCTCACCTCATCTCATCTCCTCTCATCTCATCATCTCACCTCATCTCATCTCATCCACCTCATCTCATCTCACCTCATCTCATCACATCTCATCTCATCTCATCGCTTCACATTTCATAACATCTCATCTCACCTCATCTCATCTCATCATATCATCTCATCTCATCAGCTCATCTCATCTCATCTCACCTCACCTCATCTCATCTCACCTCACCTCATCTCACCTCACCTTATCTCTTGTGATCTCACCTAATCACATCTCATTGCACCATTTCATTTCTTTTCATTTCATTTTGTTTCATTTCATTTACATTCTATTTCCTGCTGTATCATGTCATGTTATATATAAAATCTAATTTAATGAAATTTCAGTTCAGTTCAATTCAATTCATTTCATCCTCCTTCTCTCCTCATCTCCTATTAACCGATCTCATCACATCTCTTTTAATTTCATCTCTTTTTATCTCTTCTTGTCTCATCTCTTCTCTTCACAATTCATGTTTCATCTCATCTCATCGCATCTCACCTCATCTCATCTCATCTCACCTCAACTCACCTCATCTCACCTCACAGCATCGCATTGCATCTCATCGCATGTCATCTAATCATCTCATCTCATCTCATCTCAACTCACCTCATCTCACCTCATCTAACCACATTGTATCGCATCTCATCTCACCTCACCTCACCTCATCGCATCTCATCTAATCTCATGTCATAGCACTGCATCGCATCTCATCCCATCCCATCTCATCTC
>NW_009933190.1:22213-22461 GCF_000696875.1 Nestor notabilis | reverse complement strand
AATTAGTTAATCAGGTAATTGTCCCGCTGGAGAGGGGCCCGCTCGGCCAGGCCTTGGGCTGGCGTTGGCAGCCACAAAGTGACTCTGGCTCCGGGCGCTGCCACATAAGGTGATGTTCCCTGGCTCCCTCGGGCAGCACCAGCAGCCGTGGCCAAGCCCTGTCACCACCATCGCTCTTCTCTGCCACAGGCCAGCGGGGCCAGGCCAAGGGGAATGCTATTTACCCTGCACAGGGGGTGTTTTGATAT
>NW_009933190.1:407-22046 GCF_000696875.1 Nestor notabilis | reverse complement strand
GGGGAGCTTTAAGGTCCCTTCCAACCAAGAGAGCAGGACAGAAACCCAGCTTAGGAGAAAACCGCCCCAATGAAGTGCTCAAACAAGCTGGAGCCCAGCTCCGTGTTTTCATGACCACTGTGTGTGGTTTATGGTGCTGCCCTGTGCCCTCCTCACCCTGTTGGCTGCGGATCACCCCCAGCACCTTCCTCAGGGACCTTTGGTGAGGGGCAGGATGAGATCCCACGAAGAGAGGTGCTGGGAGCCCCGTGGTGATGAATGCCAGGAGAAACCTGTGCAGGCCCCTGTGTGCCTGCTGGCAGGGCCGGCTCTGGCTGGGAACAAAGGCGTTGAGCTGGGAATACATGCTGGGAGACAGGACCTGCTCCACAGGGTGCAAGCGCAGTGCTGCGGGAAGGATGCTGCATCCCATGGGAGAATCCTGGAGGAGACCCCGAGTGGGGGGTCAGGGAGCAACCTGGGGCTTCACCCCACTCACCATGGGATTTGCTGGTGCAGGGAGAGGCTCTGCTTGCTGCTGTTGCTGTTATTTCTCCTTTCTGCAGGGATTTTGTTTGCTCTTCTCCTTTCTGCAGGGGTTTTGTTTGCTGTCATATGTGTGCAGTGGGGGCTCTGGGGGTCCCTGCATTGTACCCCACTGATGCTCCATCTCAGGGATGCTGGGGAGCCAGGCCCTGCTGTCTCAGCACAGGGGCTTGCAGCAGACACCTCCAGAGGTCCCTCCAAGCTCAGCCATGCGCTGCAGAGCTGCTGCTGCCTGCAGGCCAGGGCCTGAACCCGTCTCCATCGACCCCATGGAGTAGGTTCTGCCCAGCACAGGCCATGCTGGGGATGGAGGTGGGTACAGGGGGATGATGTGAACTGCATGGCCACTAGCCATCACCCAGCCCCTCTGCTCACCCCAAGGCCGTGGGGGCTCTCCCATATGTGCCCCTCTGCCTTCTCCTTGTTAGTTAACATCATCGAACCGATGTGGAACAGGAAGGGTGGAGGTTTCCTTCTTCAAACATCAGAGGGGAGCTGAACAAACGAATCCTCCCAGCTCCACGATTCAGGGCAGTTAAAAGAGCAGCCGCCTGCTCACCCGCAGGAACAGGATCCAGCCTCTCCCCAAAGACCAACACAGACCTGCTGGACTTTGGCAAACACACAATGAGTTTATTACAGCCAGGAAAAAGGGATACCAGCCTTCCCCCTTGGGACAACAAAGCTGGACCGGGTGGCTTCATGGCAATAGAGCTGTTTTATCTACACCAAATTGCTGCTTTTGCTGGTAACGACTCAGGTTGAAAATCAAATGTGTCTGACTTGGATGTTTTGGAGCAACTCCTCACCTGGAAGGGCGCTGAAGGACAAGGACTATCCCCCAGTGACTTCATCTGCTCAGTGTGAATGTCACATTTTTGGCTCCTGTTTGAGACCACTGCCCTTGAGAAGTGCATGCTGGAGAATTCCTTGGTTAGCCAAGAGATATGAGAGGCAATTCATTCCCTGAATTTTCTGAAACCAAGAATTTTCAGCTTAAAAGGAGAAGAAATGCAGTAACTGATGAACCCGAGGTGGTGGGATTTGGTTTTCCTCAGCTAAACTTGTTCCTGTCCAAAGCTCATAAACAACTCCTGGGACAAATCTGAACCTTACTGAAATGAAGCTGAACAATGAACACTGCTGCTGCCCAGGGAGCTCAAACTTAAACTTCAAGACACACAAACCAACATAGAGACTACGAGTGAGAAACTAAGAGTAAAGCCTCTGGCCACAGAGAGATTATTACATCTAGTTGGAAAGTTTCAAGTAGGCCCCAGTGCTGAATCTGCTTGAGCTGCTCATCTGTGCTCTGCCCTCTCCTCCCTGGTGAGTGTCTGGGTCACGCTGTGTAAATATGACTGTATTTGGAGCACAGAGCATCTATGCTGGGAGCAGGGAGTGAACTAATACAGATTCCATCAACTTTCCAAGCTAGGGAAGAGCTTTGTCTAGATCCCATGCAGTCCCTTACAACATATCAAAGTGGGCAACAATGCTTCCAAGCATCCAGGCGCCTTGTCTCTGAGTAAGCAGGTAACACACCTACAAGAATAAAGTGGTGTCACTGAGGACTCTGAACAGGAAACAAACCCCTTCAATCGGAATAATCACTATCAAAAACCAGAGAGCAACAGCCCGTGTTCTGCTGAGGCAGCGCAGCGACGGGACAGGGCTTCTTGGTGCTTCCAGGGCTTCGGAGGCTGAAGCAGCTCATCTGGTTTTCACTCGTGGTGCTACACAGGGAAAAGAGAGTCTCCTGAGGAGAGGAATCCAAGAGGTACCTTTTCACAATGGAAACGTTTGCTCTCCTTCGCATTTCCAAGCTTCTCTTTCTCTTGTCTGCATGTTGCTGCAGGCTTTTGTCGGAGCAGGGCACTGGTGGGAAGTGCTTTGTAAGCCTCGTCTGAGCGCTGAGGACCTGCTGGTTGGGAGCTGGGTTGGAGCTTCCCAAACTGAGAGCGACCGTGTGTCTGGGAAAGCCATTTTTTCTGGAGCTTTCCAACTCGATAATCCCGTTTGCTTTCCTTTGCTTCATCCCAGCCTGAGCACATCGGGAGAGCTCGCCTTTTCTCACAGCAGGGCACGTTTTCTTCCTCCCCTTTGCTTTATTCCAGGGGATCCTTCCTGGCCTCTGCTTCACTTTGTTCCCTACGGCTGTATTCTCCACCTCACGGTCCATGTTCCAGGTGCTGTCTCTTCTCCCAGGTGTATCTTTCCATACAGGAAGGTGGGAAACTTGAGGCTGCCTCTGTCGTGATGGTGCTGTATTCTCCACCTCACGGTCCATGTTCCACGTGCTGTCTCTTCTCCCAGGCGTATCTTTCCATACAGGAGGGTGGGAAACTTGAGGCTGCCTCTGTCGTGACGGCGTCATGGATTGGAGCCCTCGAGTGCTTCTCCTGATCGCCTTCCTCAGTGGAGTGGGTAGAGGCACCTCCTGTGGAGCAGGACAGTGGTTCTTCTGATGACCCCCCAGAAAGTGACTGTGAGCGCAGCACATGCAAGGGTGGTTCGCACAGTTCTGTGGCTCTGAGCTGTACTTCACCTCCTGCAGTGAGGAGTGTTCTCCTCCACACACCTCAGTAGCGCTGGGGCTGACGTTCCCTCCTGGAACTGTGTTTAGCTCATCTGTAGACGTGCCGTCCCCAGTGACCTTGTTCCTCATGGGGGAGTCTCTGTGCTGCTTCCCCAGTGTCATGCAGGGGGAGTGAGATGGGCGCGAGGGGCTCTCCTCACGCGGGGCACAGCGCTGGCACGGGCCAGGGGAGGTCTGGGAGGAGTTGTCAGCCATGGCAGGACGGGCTTTGGCACCAGAAATGAACGTGTGCAGCTCAGCTAAGGTGTTCGGGAGCTTCAGGAAGCCAAGTTCTTCACACAGCTTCAGGTGCTGACCACTCAGCTGAGCTGGCAGCAACTCCAGACCCTCCTTCAGCAGCTGGACACTGGATTTCACATCCAGAATCTCCTCATATTTCTGGGGAAGCACCAAACAGAGCACAAGCAGTCAGCAGCACATTAGAAGGTGTTATAATTGTATTCAAATGAGAAACTTTTAGATATTGTGTGTCAATTGCATCCCTTAAATTGGGTAATTGACCTAAAGATCAGCAATTTATATCTACTTGTGAAAAACATGTTCTCAAACTAGACTGAGATGAGCTCTGAGGCAGAAGCTCTTCCCTGGGAGGGTGCTGAGGCGCTGGCACAGGGTGCCCAGAGGAGCTGTGGCTGTCCCATCCCTGGCAGTGTTCAAGGCCAGGTTGGACACAGGGGCTTGGAGCAACCTGCTCTAGTGGAAGGTGCTCCTCTGGTGGAACGTGTCCCTGCCCGGGGCAGGGGTTGGGACTGGAAGAGCTTTAAGCTCCCTTCGACCCAAACCAGGCTGGGGTTCTGTGATTCGGTGAAACTGTCCCACAAAAGTGAGAGGCTGGGATTGGGACATACCCCTAACCCATGGTGTGCTCCCAGGAGCACTGCCTCCTCACATGCTGGCGTGACACATCCTTGCCAAAAGCAACTCCTGCAGCAGGGTCTTTGGAGGAAGCAGACCTGTCCAGGAGGTCTCTGACAGCTCATTCCTTCACCTCTGACACCCACTTGTTCTTTTTTCACCTCTTCTTTCCCCTCGCTGGGGAAGCAGCCAGTCGAAGGGACGATGCACTGCACCCCTGTGGGATGCTCTCCCCTCACAGGTGTGCACTGCACCGCCTCCTCCAGTGAAGGCATGTGCCAGCGTGAGGCCGCAGTGCTCCACCATCACCGCCTGCCACAACAGGGCACTGTTGGGCTCCCCTCTTCCCAAGCAGGGTTTCATCAGAGCTTACAGCACTGTCAGCCGGCGCTCAGGTAAGCATCAGCCAGTATCTAGCCTAGAATTAGCACTTTAATATGTCTTTCCCCCTTCATTAGAACAGGAGCAGCCTATGTTATAACTCACCATTGGAAGGCAATCTAATATTCAGTTAATATTTTGTAGAAGTGGAAGAAATCCAGAGTGAGGGCTCAGAAGGAAAGGTTAATTTCTGCACTTACTGCTGCGAGTCTCCTCTCCATCTCCAGCAGCGCCTGCTCCATTTGGCTTTTGTCTGTCAGAGCTTTCAGCACCAAGCCACACTGGCTCTGAAAAGCATCTTGCACTAAACAGGGACATCAATAAAAAAACACATTTGGTCTTTCATTTATAAATGTGAATAAAGCACTGTCAAAACTCATGCTACTTCCTCCACGGCTCGGCATGAGATGCTTCCCTGTGCTGTGCAACCATAGTGAGTTGCCTGCTGAGATCTCCCCGAGCCCCAGCCATGAACAATAGGGTGGATGTTTAATGCAAAGCACTTGGAATTTATAAGATGCTGAGCACAGGCCAAACCTCATTTACTGAGCTCTATTATCATGGCAGCTGGAGATGAAAGGCTATGTGAAGCTGCTGAACTTGCTCTGCTCAATGCAAGGATGAGGCTTAGTTGTCTGCCAGCTGCACAAGAGGCATGGCCAGGGGAGGGGGACCCCTGTATGGCTGATCCACCCCAGTATAACCCGTGCCTGGGTGCCTGCAACTGGAATGCTGGAAGGTTGTGAGTGCCACGGCAGTGTCCTGTGGGGAGGGTTTCAAACTGGACCAAGATGCTCTTGTTGAAAAACTGATCAAAAATAGGGATTTTGGACAATTGCTCCCCCCATGCAGCTGCAATTCCAGGAATCACTGCTGTGCCTAATTCCTAGCCAGGAATGTGGTTTGCAGCCTGTGAGGGGATGAAAACTCCTTAGCAATCTTATGGAAGTCTTCCTTTAACATCATAAATTAGCATGGAGAGAAGGAGCTGTTCCCTAAACATTCCTGTGAAGAGGCAGGAAGGTGTGCCCAGATGGTGTGGCTGGGGTGGAATGTTGGCACAAAACAGGATGCAAAGCGCTCCTGCTACAGCAAAGCACTGCCAAGCCAACAGGCCAGGATAACTGACACTCCAGAGTCCTGGACCAGCACTGAACAGTCAGAGTAAAACCCACGTTTCAACAAGTGGCTACAAGAGCTCTGCAATTAATTAATCCTCTTTCGCTACAGACCCAACGTGTTTGATTGACTTTGGTGTCGGTGGAATCGAGAGCTCGAAGCTATTCCTGCACGTGGAGTATTTATCTGGGCACCTCCTGCCCCAGAGACGTGTGCTCACAGGCTGCAGAGTGCTCGGGATCACTCCTCCTGCCCAGCTATTCTCATTAAGCTGGCAGGGACTTAATTATCTCAGTGAGCTGTGCCCTCTGTCAGGCTCTAGATGGAACTGGTCAAAGAGTTAAAAACTATTAAGGAGAGGCAGGCAGAAAGGGATTGTACAGGCTTTGCTGCTGTGAAAAACCAGGGATGTTTTTAAAAGATACATTTGGAAGGGAGAAAGAGATCTGAGCAATTATGGGATTACTGGTTTGTTCTCACACTGTGCAAGGTTTTAGAATAGATCTTAAGTTTTGAGTACTCAAAGGCAGGGAGGGAAATGGAATAAAACGGAACAAGGTTTTACAGAAGGCGGATTGTGCCTGGCTAGTGTAATGCATTAGGATGAGATAGGTGATTTCTTGACAAAGGCAATGCAGTGGCCTTGCTGCAGATTCAAACAGAGCTTTTCAGGGGAAGTTGTCATGTGATATGAAAATAAAAAAAAAAAAAAGATGTGAAAATTTAAGTGAATAAGCCTTAATTAAAGGGAAAACATCAGCTCTTGAGAGGGGTGGCAGGAGGGGACAAGGCAGCTCTAGAAGATGCTCCTCAAGGCCTGCCCATGAGCCAAACCTGCTTAAAATCACCTGGGTGCAAAAACCTGAAGGCATTTAGGTAATTAGAATGTGATTAGAAGAGAACATGAAGACTCAAATACTGGCACCAGGGGCTGTAGTGAGGTATGGCAGTGTGGTGGGGCATGGATTCTGGCTGATGGGAAGTGCTGGAAGCCTCTGTGTACCTGTAGCCATCCTCGTGTGAGGTAAGAGATAGAACAGGGACATGTGCAGGGGAGAGCTACAAGATAATGAAGTGCTTAGTGATAATCTCCTTATGAAAGGAGATTGAAAGTGTTTGGCTTATTCAGCCACGTGAAGCAGAGGTGTCTGGTGATGTGGGGCTGGAGGTGTGCTGGTGTAGCAAAGCTGCTGCTTGAGAGATGGGGCTCCTGGTGAGAGCAGCTGTATTCTTTATCTGCCTTCATATGAAGGAGTGGTGCTTGGGCACAGTGCAAGCTACTGCCATTTGGGAAAAGGTGCTCTTGTCCTCACATGCATTGAGTTAAACCACCTCCTAGATGTAGATTTGGGTAGAATTTCTTTATTTTCTCAGGGTGCCCATCACCACACGGCTTTGTCTTGTTCTCTGTAGGAGCATGGCTGATTTCTGAGGATTATCTGCACATATTTCAGTAATAAGCTGTCTGCTGTTGCAGGCAATTTGCTTGTGCTTGCTCTCTCACTGCCATTTTTAAGGTTTTAGTCTCTTTCTCTGACAGATTTAGATGTTTTAACAAATCACTGGGGGAAAGCTGTGGCTTGCAGAATGGGTTTGTAGTGCTGGGGAGAATGTTTGAGTGGGCCTTTAAGACACTGGTTAGACCTAAGGGCTATCTGGAATCTGAGAGCAGGGTTTTGCCAGCCCTATCCTAGCCTGCAAGCCTTTAAAGGGGAGGAAAGCAGCAGTGACTGAAGAAGGAAACTCCTTTCCCATCCCTCCATCACCTTCCACCTTGCCACAGTGGGGCTAGGGGAAGGCCAGCAGCAGCGAGCTCCCCTCAGCTTGCTGCTCTTCATCCACTTAATTTTAGTTCAGGATTATTTTTGTGGTTTCCCTACCCTGTCTCTTCTCCTACAGCATGGTATCCTCGGCCTAAAAATAACCCTGCATCCACTGGGCTTGTGATCTGCACATAGGTTTGACTCAGCACAGCATGCTGCAGGCAAGCAACTGACAGCCAGGCTTGTGAATGCGCTTCGCTTGTACGTGTAGGAGTGTTCTGCAGGGTAAAACCACCCTCAGCACAGAGGAGGGGCACTCTCCTTCCCTCCCTGGCTTCCATACCACAGGAGTGTTCAGGCTTGTCAAACAGTATTAAAGAAAATAAAAAAAAATGAGGGTTAATTTAAGACTTAAAATACAGGGATTGAGGTGGCCAAATGAGATCAGATTAAGGAGCCTGTTAGTCAAGTCTCTTGTCTTTGAAAATGATCAAGAACGGCTGCCTCAGAGCAAGTTTTCCTCAAATAAATCCTGCAGCAGATAGTTACTGAATAACTTGATCATTGAAGGAAAATCTTTCCTCTGTTAATGGGTGGTTTTATGCACAGACTTGTGCCTCTTTTAAGGTATTTTACTCTAAACAAATCAGCTTTTTATGCTTTTGATTTGCTGTAGCATTGTCTTCAGATGCTACTGGCTTCCAGTATATATGGAACATAATATAATAACATATGGAATGTGAAATCTGGCATGAGATAAAATGCTGAAGGACCTTGTCCCCTGTGCTGCAGAGGGTCCCCCAAATAGCCTGCACTTTCAACAGCAGAAAACTCCAGTCTGAGCAGCCAAAGGAAGTGAGCCACAGCCTCCCAGCCCAGGAACATTAAACAGCAACTGCTTCTGATGCTTGTCTGTCATCTGCAGACCATCCTGAGGTTGGCACTCACAGCGCAGAGGCTTTAAATAACACTTTGGAGAGAGGTTAGGTACAGCAGGGGAATGGGAGGTGGTATAAACCTATGAGACAAGACAGCTGTGGGGCTCAGCAGAGAGCTGTGGGTTTTGCCTGGGCAGTAACTGAGCTTTGTGTCAGTGAGTGAGACATTTGGGCTGTCACAGCTGCACCCTGTTCAGATCATTGCTGGTCACTGCATGGCTAGTTAGCAGCTGCATGGGAAAGGTGTTTCAGCTTTAAATCTTTGCTTTTCAATACATACAGGGTATAGAATCCCAGACTGGTTAAAGCTCCTCCAGCTCCAACCCCTGCCCCGGGCAGGGACACCTTCCACTAGAGCAGGTTGCTCCAAGCCCCTGTGTCCAACCTGGCCTTGAACACTGCCAGGGATGGGGCAGCCACAGCTTCTCTGGGCACCCTGTGCCAGCGCCTCAGCACCCTCACAGGGAAGAGCTTCTGCCTCAGAGCTCATCTCAGTCTCCCCTCGGGCAGGTTCAAGCCATTCCCCTTGTCCTGTCCCTCCATCCCTTGTCCAAAGCCCCTCTCCAGGTTTCCTGGAGCCCCTTTAGGCACTGGAGCTGCTCTAAGGTGTCCTCATCAGGAGCCTTCTCTTCTCCAGCTGCCCCAGCCCAGCTCTCTCAGCCTGGCTCCAGAGCAGAGCTGCTCCAGCCCTCGCAGTATCTTTGTGGCCCATCTCTGGACTTGCTCCAATAGCTCCATGTCCCTGTTGTGTTGGGGGCCCCAGATACAAGGGAATCCGGACTGGGTGTCTCAGTCCTGACCATAGTGTTACAGTAAACAAGCTCAAATCCCACTCTTATGAACACAGCAAGTTCCATTAGAAACCTTCCAACAACTCCTGGTCCTGGGGAGTCTTGAAGCAAGTCATATTTGAAAACTGCCCACCAGGCCCTGGGTTTTGTCAGAGAATTGCATCAGCTCCTACCTCTATAAGAGAGGTAGCAGGAGCACCAGAGGATTGCCTGTGGGATGCTTGCTGGGAATATGCTTCCCATTCACAATGGAGTTAAGGTGATGTTGGAGGATATGGCTGTTAGGAGCTGTCACAGCTGGAACTGCCAGATACCAGAAGAGCAAAACAGTTCTGAGAGGGTGGAGTTGTGAAAATTGGGATTTGTATGGAAAAATATAGAAAGTTTTGATAGAAGTGGGGGTGTATAAATGAGAAAAGCATAAAAAGAAATGAGTTGGAGCTGAAACCAGAAGGAAAGAGCAAATGATGAGCAGGTAGGTCAACCAGGTGGAAAGAACTGAGGATGTGGGGTCTCTGCTTGCCTTTCCGTGTCCCTGTGCACAGCATACAGAGATGTGAGCAAGGAACAGCAGCTGTGGGAGCTACGCAGGCAAATGCTGCCTCATCTCCAGTGCCAGACACTGCTCCATCCACTGTGTGCAAGCCCATATGGACAAACACTCCACGGAGAACAGTTTTTATAGCTCTTCCCGCACAGAGCCCGCCAGACCAACAGCATTTGGAAGTCTAGTCTGAAAAACATTTTCTGTTTTGTTCTTGCCCAGTGGCTCTGGAAGCTGCCAAATGTCTTGCTCCCCACTGCTATAAATGCAGCCTGCCATACTCCTTATAAGTTTTAATGAAGACAGGCTTGATTTCAAGTTCCACCTTTCTTTGGTTTGCAGAACTGTTTGAATGCCCTGGTGTGCTACTTCTCTCCTTGAAAAGAGCCTCTTCTGCATTCCTCTCCTACCTGTGAAGTCTTCCACTGCCAGTGATTTACTGTGTCTCTCCCATGTCACCCACATCCAAGGTACTGTGTCATCAGCCACTAGCATTCAGTGCTTCATCAGCTCCAAATGTAGCACATTATCACCAGAGTTTAGGGGGGGAATTGCCTCAGTCAGGACCTTTTCAAGGTGCTAGGGCAGGTATTTATTTAGTGGGAACTTAATTACTCATCGCTGTGACAGAGTCAAATGGCAGCATTTATCAGCAATTAACCAGTGACAGATGAACCTCCCCTAAATATAAAAAGAACAACATTGTGGAGCATGTGATGATTTTTCATTATAGATTCAGCGTTCTGCAGCATGATACATTACAGAAAGAGCCAATTTTTCTTTTCAATTGCTTTGAAAATGTAGCAGCAGGCACCTCTGGGAGGCTTCTCATTTCATTCAAGGCACATCTATTTAAAATGGGTAAGGAGAAGAAACAGGACAGCTGAGCAAATGGTGTGGAATGAAAAGGGGGAGTCGTGAACAACAGATTTGATTTTTCAGTGCCATGACAACAATTTCTGTGCACAAGGTGTATGAAATCAGGCAAAGTCCTGTCACAGAGTGGACATGTTGAAGTGCTGAAGGAATTAGGAGATGGGCAAATGCATAATGGGGAGCTTGTTCTGGCCAAAGCAGACAGATTCTTGCTTACATTAAGGTCTCGTTAAGAGCACATGCCAAGCACAGCAAAGGAGTGTTCTCGGTATAACAAGATTGGTATTTCAGAACTACAGGCTATCACAGCCTTGAGCAGAATGAACCAGGCTCCATTCTTTCTGCCTGAGAGGACTCTGCTGACTTTTAAAGGGTACCTGTCAAAGCTGTGCTGTCTGGAAGCCACATTTTACCACCCAGTAAACATTATAATGCTTTTGTGAAGGTCTGTTACCTTCATCTCACAAGGCGTAGCATGCACTGAAGGCCTCTTGCTCTTGCACAGAGGACAAGCACTGAGCAGTGTCCTGACAGGGTGTTGATAAAAAACCATGCCAGCATTAAAAATGAATGCCCTCTCAAAGACTCAGACATAAGCCAAATTAGAAACCATTTCTCTGAAGCACTTTCCCTCAGCAAAGACTGCTGTGACTAGCCTCTTCAGAGATGGAGCTGTTCACAAGTGGTTTACACTACTGGCTTTTTGGGGAGATGACCTTTTTATCGTGGCGATAGCATGCCTCACTATCTGCTTCTTACTTAAGAAATGAGCAGTACCAGTTTTGCTCCTATCTAAAATACAACCACTTCAAGCCACAGAGGAGCGATGGAAGACTTCAAACTAACACATGAAAATCTGAGAAATCCTAAAAACTGAAACTGGATACTCAGGATATAAATATCTGAGTTATTTTTGCTGTGTTTTCCATTAGAGCTGCAGATAGTCTAAAAATGATCACACTCCAGGCAGAACATGAAAACACAGAAGTGCATTTATCTGTGCACGATGTCTAACCACACAACACCTAAGCTCTTTGACACGAGAGAGTAGAGAAAAGGAGAATATAACAGAGTAAGAATGGAAAACCAGACAAGTCCATGCCATGGACAAGTCTCATTTGCTCTCTTCCCTTAGGAAGAGCAGCCATGAGTGGCATGACCTGCCTAGTTCACCCCAGCTTGGAGACAACAAGCTGACATTCAGCAGTTTGACTGTGCCCTCTGCTGTTAACAGAAACACAGAAAGGACTTACATGTCTTGGAGATGCTTTCTAGGTGAGCCAAAATGGATTTGTTTCTTGAATCAAGCATTTCTTCAAACTGATCCAAGCGTCCTTGCAGCTGTAAAAACAAAGGTGAAGGAGGAGAAAATTAATACATTGCCCTTTTTTTGGTGTCAAAACCACAGCCCCAATTGCCTCAGAATAACAACTGCAACTCATGGAACAGCCTGAAAATGGTGATTTATCTGTTGTTTGAAACAATATGTGCAGCTTTGGTTGCAACCCCAAAGGAGATTTGGAATGGCTTATGAAATGTTGCAGACATCTTAAGAGGTTTCAAACTAGAAGTACTGGTCTGTAAAATAGCTTTAATAACATTGATCAAGTATAAATATGTTGGGGGGAGACCTTTACCTTCAGGTAGTAAGACCACACTGACTTAATCCTAAGAGTAGACTGCTTTCTTCAGGCAGAAGGAAACAAGAACTAGTTTTTGCAGACAGCCAGTTTAGCCTGCTCTTGCTTCTGAGACCCAGAGAAATCTTACTGCTGACTTTGAGGCAAGGCCCTGAAGACCTTGACCCTATGGACAGGCCACAGAGACAATGGTCTATGCAAGAAAACTGTCAGTCTTTAAAGTATGAGTGCTCAAAACAAACAGTGTAATAATGGAACTGCACAGTAAATGAGCAAAGGTAAATGTTCTGTAGCATTTCTAGCTCATTATTCTGCAGTCTGGGTTTGAATTAACTTACCCCTTGAAGCCTGTCTTTGATATTGGAAATAAAGGTGCTTAAAACCTCACTAAAATAGAAAAAAACCAAAATAAGTATAAACCAGACATGTAAGTTAGTGAAGTAGGCAGAAATTGAGAAGATCACAGTAAATACAAGACATGAAACACTGCGAGGCATAGTGTAGTGCATAATGTAAGCATAGAGACATGCTTACTTTGAGGGGGAGACACTTTGAAGTCACCTTCTTTGTTTTAGGAAAGCATGGATTCTGATATGGAGAGTAAGGAAAAACCCCTCTAATTACCATGCGCATGTATGTCATGTACATGAAGTTGGGTTTTTAACTTCCATTTTTGGCCTAGCAGTTGTGCCCCTCTCAAAGTTTTAGTTGGCATTTCCACAGCTGTCCCTTAGGTGCTTGGGTGTCACCAAAGCTCTATCTGCTCTGGAAGGACCCAGCCTTGGTGGAGGCTGTGCCAGTTGTTGAGATACATGGATGTTGTACTTGGACTAAATATCTGTGGGGAAAAAAAATGGGAAAAGCTTCAGCATCAACAAAGCCCAAGCCAGGAAGAACAAATACTGCAAATCCTTTTCTCCTGTGGTCTCTGTTATCCACCCTTTTAAGTTGAGTGAGCCTATGTCCATGATTAACCTTCCAAACCAAAATGCAAGGATGGTTCCTAAGCAAACTGATAACCTATTTCCTCTCTGAAGATCTGGGTATTTAAAGTCAATCCTTTAGTGATCCAAATTGCAACAACCAAAAAGGTGGAGGCCAGTTAGAGTCTAGTTACAAGAATTAGGAAGGGCTTCTGAAAGCTTTCTAGCCTTATGGAAAGGAAGATATTAATTTCATTAGTCAAACTTGCAGGGGATACAAATTGAGAGACTGGAGTGAGTCTGGATTGTAGGAAGGAGCATAATTAATTTAAAGAAGAAAAAAGGATAATTAAGAGCTCTGCCTAAACAGTAAAAACTATTTGTTCATTTCTCATAATTCGCTTACGAAGTCTTCCTCTTCTCCAATAGGCACTAGAGAATCAAGTTTGCCTCATCAGAAACAGTGCCCATTGCAAAAGAGAAAAGGATACATAGTCTGATTTGATCACAGGTTTTTAATAACAATGCATTTCACTTTGGATATTACATTACAAAATGTACAGTGATAAGAATTATTTATAGGTGCACTGGGAAGTTTGCCATCTTTTGTTCTTGAGCTTCAAACAGTTAGCTTGTTCCTTAAGGTCCTCCAGGACCTACTTGTCCATTTCATTCTTAACATCTGACAAAGAGCAGGGGCAGACCACAGTGAGCACATTCCACTTGCCTGTTGCCAAACCCACAGGATATAAAAACCTTGTTTACAAGTAAAATTCTAGAGATATGTGCAGATTTTAAGAGAGGCAATCATTGCATCTTCCACTGAACACAAGTATGCTTGGCAGTCTCCTCATCTGGCCTAAATACAAAGGCTGTCCTCAGAGCCCCTTCAATCAGTCTCAACACAGGGTATCATCTGAGAAATACGGGTTTTCACAGAGAATCAATAGAGAAAATCCCCTGCTGATGAGATAAAGAAGGGCAAAGGTAAAGTCAGGTCAGAGTTGTGTTGTTCCTTGTGGCTTATGGCTGAGTGAGTTACATAAATCACATTGCAAGTAAACCCTATTCTCTTATCCTGTGGCTCTTGCCAATCAGAGATTGTTTAAAACCTGAAAAGATACTTTTCTTGGAGAAATATGCAGCTCTGTCATGTATGACTTTGAAGAGGGGAAGAAGGAGCTGCAGGGAGTGCTAACCACCAGCACAGAAAGAATTTCCAGGGGATGCTTTACATACCGATCATATTTGTCCTTTATTTTGTTCTTATTCACTTCAAAGTTTTCCAAGATATTTTTCACTCTTCCTGCACCAAAATGAAGTACAGCTTTTTCTTTTGTCTCTTCATCAAATAACCGTGGTTTTGTCTGGTATTTGTTGAAAATACTGGGCTCGCTCTGTTGCACAAAAGAAAGGAAAACGGTTGGAGTATAAAAATAATCAGAACATTCATTAGTGGAAAAAAAAACCCACAAAGATTTGTTTCCCAAGTGCTCTGCAGGCAGGTCACAGTGGTTGGATGTGACAGATTAGATTGGATGAGATGATTAAGAATTTCATGAGATTATGGCTCACTTAGTGTGCCTGGTTAGATCAACTCCCTGTGGAACTGAGATCCAGCCTGAATTCCTCTGGACTCAGGCTTTTCTCTCATTCTGGGCAAGTTCAGTTGGTACAATCACTAGGTGTGCAGGTTTTTTTCTTCCTGTGTGCTCAATATAGAGACTATAAATGAATCCCAGTGTTCCTGGGCGGGAACAATTCCTTGGTTGCTCCAAGCCCCTGTGTCCAACCTGCCCTTGAACACTGCCAGGGATGGGGCAGCCACAGCTTCTCTGGGCACCCTGTGCCAGCGCCTCAGCACCCTCACAGGGAAGAATTTCCTAATCTAAATAGATAGACATATAGATAACACAAGTATTAAGTTATCTGACATGACTAGAACTAGTTACCACCTGATTTTAGCGTTTTCCATTGACTTTGAATGGAGGCTGTGTGCCTGCACGGGGCTGAAGGAGGGTGAGACTCACGTCCTGGGAGTTGTGCTGTCCCGCCTGCGCGCCCAGCTCCAGCAGAGCTGCTGCTGACTGCACGTTCTCTGGGCAGAACTGGGAGCCAAAGAGCAGCTGGGAATCGCTCAGACTTGAGTAGTCACTGGGAGCGCTGCTCCTGATGGAAAACTTGTTCGGCCTGCAGTGGGGCAGAGTGGGATGAGAATGGGTCTTGAGCAAGTCAAAAGCCAAACAGAATTTGAGCATGACCCACCCCAACACGTTCATTTTCACTCTGTAACTGTTCTTGTAACTGCATAATGTTTAAGTGTGTGGTTTTGCTACTCAAAGCCAACTGGTTTATCTTAAACTGCATACAAATGCAGTGTGGGAGCTTTGCAGTCACCTGGCAGGGTAAAAGTATTTATCCAGCACATCCTGCAGGCAGAAGACCAAACCCAGGACTGGCCAGTTCATCCTACCTGCCTTGTTCATCAGTGTTAATTTAAGGCACACTGTGTGGTTTGCTCCCAGCAAGTGCCAGGTCACTCCCTTGTCACCATCTGGATAATAATTTCCATTGTAGCTCATGCTGTTTGGTGGATTTGGAAGGCAGTTCCAACTGAGTAAACCTTTCTGACTGATAGTTGACATTTCTTGGGCGTTTTTTCTCTAGATGCCTTAAGTCTGATATGCTGGAACAACAAATAAATGGGTAGCATATGGCTGGACAAATTGATCTGGATTGTTAGGAATATTTCAGACATAATTACATGCTACTCGGAAGTTCTTTGCTTTCCCCTGAGTGCCTCCCAGATAAACCTTTAGCTAGCCTTGACTTTCTGCTGTGCTGCTCTGATTCTGCTTCTCTTCAGAGACAGCTTTATGGACTAGGCTCATGGCACAGTACCAGCTTCCCTCAGACAAGGGTTTCCCTGTGCAGCTGCAGCATTTCTCATTGAGTCAGGGGCTGGTTTTGATTTTTTGCTAGCAAAGATACGGACTCTTTATTCTTCACATGATTGCTATTCCATTGCTCCACATCTGCAAGGTCTGATGGGGTGCTAGGTCCAAACATAAGAAGAGCTGGGCCAGGTTTATACTCTCAGTTCTTGCTGGTTTTTAAGCTATCAGAATGGGGAGATGTGTTGCTGCCTTTGGAATTACAGACCAGTATTAACAAAAGAGACTCTTACGCAGGGTTTTCTTTCCATATCACATCATATAAGTAAAGAAGGAACAGAAGACTAATTCATGTGTCTAACAAAAGATGATCACCCCAACATTTATTAGCAGTGGCATGTTCTGTTAATCCCCATTTTTGGAAGGGGCCCAAACATCATACAACAGATTTAGTAGCTGTACTTGAACTGCTCAGTCTCCCACTTCGTTATTTAGTGGTGTCAGCGACAATCGTATTAAAACTTTTGGCTTTAAGCTCAGCAAGTACACTGAGCCTCAGGCAAAAATAGATGAGGTATGTATGGGCTTTTGGGTCCTTAAAAAGCCTCAGAAATCTGTCTGAATTCAAAGCTTCTCCCTTGATCTGTCTCTGGACCCAAATCTACTAAGAAAAGAATCTGAATACAACTTTCACTAGCACAGCTTCTTGTTTCCATCTCAGATCAGCTTTGTAAAAACCCAAAACTTCTTAATCCTCAGCCAGTACGAGGAAAAGAGCACAGGGGCTGCTGTGACCCCACATAGGCAGGGCCTCTGCTTGCAGTGTATCAGATCTCCTGCACCAGTTTTCTAAATCCTCCTGTCTTCCAGCTGAAACGAGCTTCCTCTTAGTTTAAGGAAGGGTTTTATAATCCTTAAGTGCTTTACTGTCTTGTCAAACTGCCTTTGAAAGCGTTTGGCACAACTGGTGAGTGTCACATCCTGCAACCTTCACATTACTTGATGCCTCAAGTACAAGATTCCTGTAACAAAGAGTTTTATGATGGGTATTTTGAGGAGCATTTTGCTGAGAGGACTTCGGGAGGCAAGTGACTGCCCAGGCTCACTCTGCACTGACACTAGGACTGGCTATTGACTGCTCTAGAGCCTCATTTTTCTGTCTTAAGTCCACCTATTTTGGTGGTTGATTTAGGAATGATGCCACTGCTGGAAATTAGGAAGGGAGATGAAAGAGATGTCTCTCTTGAATACACTCATTCTCCTGAACAACGGGTTTCTTTCTCCCTTGCTTAAGTAACACTGCCCACAATTCATTTACTAACAAGACCATCTAAGCCTGGTCCAAGTGTGGCCCTGGTGTATCTCCTTATTTCTGATGGTGAGATCAGACAAGTGTGATCAGACCTGTGACCAGATCCATGATCCACAGCTCTTCTCACCACCTGACCATCCCCTTCAGGATGCCTGAGCTGCAGGGATGCATGCTCCATCCTAAATATAAACCAGGAGGAAACATCCTAGATATATAATCCCAGTTAGAAGTCCCTCCTACGTGATGCAATAGTTGACTTCAGGAGAACTTCTAGCTTTCTGCTAACACGAGCCATTCCCCGAGTGCTTCACACGTTTTGTGCCCGTTATGTTCCTATGGTATTGGTACTAGTATATGTGTCTCCAAAGCAAAACCAACTTTAGATATGTGAGGCAAGCTCTTGTCAGCTCCAAGAAATATTAAATCATCCTCTGCTGACTGGTGGAGCGGTTTCTTTTTCCCACCTAACTTCATGCAAGGTATTGGAATATTGGCAACTCCAACCCTTTCTGTAACATGAGCATGATTTAGAAGCTGTGCAGCCCTCCGCTTATGTGGGGAGTCAGCTGGTTCTGTGCAGTCTCAGTTTCCCTGTTGCCAGCAGTAATTCCCCCTCCACAGGAGAAGTTTGATCTTTTGAGAGCTTCTTTCATTCTGCCTAAGTTCTGATTTTCACTTCCTCATATTTTAGCACAACCATAACCAAATACTCACTTCTCATTCGAGGTTCTGCCTTGCTCCCAGACAGCTGTCGGATACAACCCGAGAGAAACACAGCATGAGACAAACACCTTCTTCTTGTGTTTCTGACATGTTTCTAGGGGCATCAACAAGCTAAAAATTCATGAGGCTTTATCAGTCTTCTCTGTTCTTTGGGTCCATCCTCATGTGCCAACACCAAGGTTGAAGAGTCTTTTGGAAAAGCAAACTGAGCCTTCTCCAGTTTGCAAAATAACACCTATTGGCAGTGCTGCCATGAGGGATTTCGTTTGGTTCTGTCATTCCCGCTGAACCTGTGCCAGCATCCCTCTCCTTCCCCAGCACTGTGGGTGAAGCTCACTTCCACCTTCCTAACACATTTCTTCACAGTGCAGCAAAGCCTCTTTCCCAAAGAAGAGATCTTTTTCTCCTGGTAGTAATCTTGAGTAGAATCAGTGCCATGAAGTTCCTGTTCTCCTGATCCCCCTCCAGGAAACCTCCCAGCCCTTTTTGCTTCTCCTCATGGAATGACCAGGGCTGCAGCACAACAAATCCAATTGAAATTCTGTGAGCTGCTGTTCACCTGCTTTTCCTCCTGGATTTAATCTGTATCTATAGGAACTGCCTCTGGCTTTGGTACCCTGTTCTCATCATCACTACTTGCTGCCTGCCAATGTGTTCAGCAAATGAACAAGCATTGCCTTTAGGTGCAGAGGAGCTTCAGCATCATGGGGCCTGGAGCAGTTTAAATCAAGGAGGTTTAGCTTCCGGCCATTTCCCGTCTCTTCACTGGGAACAGCCACAAGGTAAAATTGTTACTCTGCTTTTTGCCCTCTGGAATATCATGATCCGCTTGCTGCAAGTCATGTGCACCATATCCTAAAAGGAATGTCTACATACAGATCTTGGCACTGGCCCTAATGCATTAACCACAAGGAAATCCTTCTCGGTTACTCAGGTCAGACACTGCCTCCAGTTTCCAGATTTCATGCTTAAAGCCTTTCTGGTCTTGTTTTAATTCCTCAAGGTAATTTTTTACTTTCTATGAGCCACTCCATTATTCATTTGGCTGTGATTCAACACTGCCCAGACGTTCCTCACCTTGGAAACTGTGTTAGCCCTTTGCCCTGAGCTGACTGTCAGCTGCAGTGGCTTACGGGGACTATTCCTTAGGAAGAGATTGGGATTTCCATGGTGCAATCCTGTTTACTTACACATAATGTGTCCCTGGCCATATTAAGAGTTAGGCAGCTGGAGAAAGAGGGGTTTTTTGCCTTCCTCAGTCTGAAGCTGCATCCAGCCTCAGTTACAGCCCTGGTTTCTCATTTTTCCAGGGCTCAGGATTTTTACAGCTGCTCTCCTGGTCTTTGTCCTGGCTGTTGCCTTCATTTTCTGCATATTCTGGGACCATAAGGCAGCTTCGGAACACGTGGCCCTGCTATGTGGAGTGGAATTTCATGGGACAATGGATTGAATGAGATTGTTATGTTTGGAAGTTTTTTCTCAACAGCAGAAATAAGCCATAGGTAGTAGCAGCACAAGTAGGCCTTAACTTGCAGCACTCCTTTTGAATGCCTCTTTAATATTTTCATCACATATTGGCCTTACACACTCTCTGGCAGGCTTCCTGCTTCTGATGTCTTTGGAAGTTGATATATTAGTAGCTTTTATGCCTGTAGCAAGTTGCTGTATCTCTCATGGGACAAGATAATTCTCATAACTTCCATCCCAAATCATAATATAGCAGTTTCTCTTTTCCTGTTTTTCATTGTCTTTCATTGCCTGAAGGATGCCTTCTCATTTTCAGCAGTCTTCTTTACCACACCAGTCCAATAGTGGTCCTTCTCATGTCTCATCTGATAGCTGGTACGTTCTGAGCTTCAGCATCGAGTCTAACTAATCTTTAGGTCTCAGGCAAGTATTTAACCCTTTTGGCTCTTCGGTTTAATGTCTTTCTACTGAGCTTCCTTATCACTACATCAGTGAGTTTTTAAACTAAACAGTAGTTGATTGTTTGGCTTCTGTTGCTCCTGCAGAGATGTTGACTCCAGTTCACTACCGTCACTCATGGTAGCACTGCAAGAGCAATACCCTGAAAGCAGGTCTTGTGCTCAGCTCGGGGTCAAGGCAAGAAGTGTCCCTTCCCCTGGGAGTTCCCAGCAGGTATTTATGGAGTCTGAAAATGTTCTTCCAGCATCATGCCCTGGTGATGCTTATCCAGTTGGTAAAAGGCTGATTGAAGCATCTCTGCTGTTGCAGCTGCTGTTCTCACATCCTCTTTCTCTCCTCCGTCCTGGCTGGGCAGGCAGCAGTGCTGAGTTCCCTGATGAGTTCTGGCATTTCAGTCCACAAAAACTGTGCCTTTTGTTGACACGCTCAAATTGAGCCTCAGCTTTCTCCACTGTACAGCTGTCATTCTACCTGTATGCCCCTCTCCCACCTTCTTAAATGATTGGCACCCTGATACTAGTGTCCAGCTAGATAACCTGCCCTCTGCTGCATCTCTAGGATCTCTATTATGTCAATATTCATACATAAAACCAGGTAAAACAGAGACTTTGGTTCTCCCACCCTGTTTCTCAGGCTGCTGGTGGTTACAGAGAAGCACGTGTGTGTCTGACAGATAACAAATAAAACTCAGAGCAGTCTATGGCTTGTGCAGAACCACTGCATGAGGGTGCAGGATCACTGGAGCTCTGCATTTCTTAGGGATCCGGTGGCAGCTGCTCTGAGACGTAACACCCTGACTCAAACTTGCACAGAACTCACAGCGTGATTCATACCCTGCCTGGATTATATACTGATTTTATGTTTCATCCTTAAAGCTCCCTGAAAGACAGTATCCTGGGGATTATCCAGCATACCCTGCTGCAGTGGGAAAGGTTTCCAGCAACAGAAGTGAGCCAGGGAAACACAATCAACACCTTTTCCCCCTATTTCAAACACACACACACGTGCTCCTATGAGTAATATTTTTTTCCTTTATAAAGGTCAATTCTCCCGAGAACCTTTCCCCCTTCTTAACTCCTCCAAAACTCAGCTGCATTTTCAGTAACATTTTTCTGCCCTACTTGATCCTTATGAACTCACTTGCAAAAAAGGATCCCTTTCCAAACAGGCACGTGTATTTCTTAGACTCATTTCTTTTCCTATTGCTGACTCCATAGAGTGATTTATATAGTTAATAGAAACATAGAATATATAAAATACAAGTATATTTTTAGTATATAAGCATATAGTATTTGATGTTATTATATAGAATAATATGTATTTTTATCTATTCTCTGAATTCCCCCGCTCACTCTCTGACCAGAACGAAAGCCACAAGTTTTCAAACTTACTGAAAACAAACTCAAATTAAAAAGAAATGTGCAGGCAGCAGGAGGACAATAGAATTGCTCAGTGCATATATATAAAGACAAACCCACGACAGATATAAACATGTTTTTCCCTGCATTGCCTCCCCTTTGACCCCCACAGCTGTGCAAATTCAATTAATTCATATATATATTTATAATGTGCCAGGAAACGACAATTATACTTTCATTATCATCCATCATTGCGCTAACGCCGGCCCAAAGAGGCAGTGTGACTAAAACTGTGAATCTGAACAGCATTTAGTTACGTCAGTGGGTTATTTAACTCGCAGAGGCTCGGAGGAGCAAACTCATCGGTGAGCTTCAAAGCGGGGATGGGTCTCGCAGTGTGTTCAGCCCTGGATGCAGGCGGTGATGCTCTGCTGCAGCAGAACGCAGCCTGCCTCGCGCACGAGCTCCCCAC
>NW_009933190.1:0-392 GCF_000696875.1 Nestor notabilis | reverse complement strand
CTGGTTCACTGTACGTTGTATTTGGGGGGGCTCGAGCTGCTCCCTGGGCTCCAGCTGGGTGGAAAATAACCCGTAAGCCATGTGTGTGAATGCAGGATGTGGAATAATGTGAGGGTTACGTAATGTGGAACAATATTGCCAATCACCGTTCGCTTTATCTGCACAGGCGAGACGGAGCCTTCCGCTCGTCTCGTTAGAGACGGGCCACGGGACCTCCCTGTGTCACCCAACCCCAGGGAGCAGCCTCCACAGGGCCAGCGATGGTGGAGCTCTGGCAGGCACAGGCACTAATTAACCACCATTAACAGGTAATGAACCATAGGTCAATTCTAGATGTGCTTCACCCCACTGCTATCAAACACTCCGAGTGTTAACTTTATGTACGTTACACA
>NW_009933189.1:42805-56842 GCF_000696875.1 Nestor notabilis | reverse complement strand
GTGTTATCAGCGTTGTTCCCAGGCTGGAAGTTAAAACCGCAGCACTGCACTAGCTACTAAGAAGGAGAAAAAATGACTGCTGTAGCTGAACCCAGGACAGTGGGGTTTATCTGAATGTTTCAACCAAGTGGTTCTGAGCTGTTCTCTGAAATTCAGAGTATTAAAAAAAACCCTAATCAAACCTCCCGAAAACGAAACACTAAAATTAAACTGTTATGCTTAATTCAGTAGATTATTCTTGTCTCGGAGCATTACCTATATGCCTGGTCTCTGCTGTTTTCCATCTCACCTTAAAAAATGTTTGTTTTACACAGGAAAAAAACTGTGCTTTAGTAGTGAACTGGGTCAGCCAAATGAGTATTTATCAAAAGGATGTGTAAGGTGGTGTTTTTGCCTTCATACTGGTGCATGAGTTGTACTGAATTTTTTAGTTCTTACTCTGGTGAGAATAGACACAGACAAAACAAGCAAGCAAAAAAAAAAAAAAACCAACACCACCGGAAACAAAACTAAAACAAAACAACTTTTGACAAAAAAGAATAGGATTGTGACTTGTGTGAGAGGGGCTTATGCAGTTTATGTTGTTGAGTCCTCCATGCACACAAAAGAACAAGGCAACAAGACTGTGATGTTTCAGTGCAGGGAGGAGGCCAAAGTAAGTCAACAATGCACTCTGGAAGTACAGAGCCTACAGCATCTGTCATTTCGTTTTCTGTCCTCCCCTGTATCTCCAAATGTCTATACCCACCTTCACTTTGTTAACTGTTGCTTTGTTTCAGCTCAATACATACTGTAAATTGACAGCTGTAGGAGTAGAGCCTTTTAGACACCATTGAGCTAATCTGATTAGGGACACAAAATATTGCTGTGATCAACTCGTGTGTGTCTGAAAAGACAAATGGAAAAATGCTCCCTTAACAGTGCTTGTAATGAGCTGTTGCAGTAAACGTGTGACTTGTCAAGACTCTGGCAAGAGACTGATCTATATTTCTTGTCTCCAGCCACACAGGGTTACAAAAGGTTCCATCTATAGTGTGGTGGAACCAACTGTTTTGGGGGTTACTACTACAGACACTTAAATAAGCAACTTGACCTGCTCTGTTGATTTTGCTGCTGATAGTAGTAGATTTTTATCTGGGAGACTGATATGAGAATACAAGTTCACAATCCCTTTGCCTTCTAAGTTATATGTTGCCTGGGATATGTTTTTGTGATGTTTTCTGACTGCAAATACTGATATTTCCCAGAGGAGAGGAAACAGCCCTGGCATCATGTAATTCATGTGTTGTTTGGGGCTTGCAGATCTAAAGCTCACTTAATTTTTCATGCCTTTTTTTTTTCCCCTTTTGTGTTGAAGGGAAGGTTGAGACTAAAATTATTTAGAATTATATAATCCTATAACCTTTGAGGTGAGAAAAGACCTGTAAGATCATCAAGTCCAACCATTAACCTATCACTGCCAAGTTCACCATTAAGCCATGTCTGTAAGTGCCATATCTACATATCTTTTCAATACCTCCAGAGACAATGACTCAACCACTTCCCCATGCAGCCTGTTCCAGTGCTTGACAACCCTTGAAGAAGACAAAAAAAAAAAAACAACAAACCAAAAATCTACAAAGGATTACAGTTTAAAAGGAATACATCACTTTATCACTTCTACAAAGTTTTGCTGGAACCAGCATGGTATCAACATGAGCAAACAATCTGAAGCAAAATGGGAGAACAGAAAATATTAAAGGAGATGCGTACTGTGTTGCAATCTGGAAGCAAACGCTATGTTTAAAATGATCCAGCAAAATAATTTGTTGTTGTTAGAAATATTAGTACTAAAAGTGAAGTTAAATTTAGTAGTAGGTAAAGTAATTCATGGGTTTACTGAAGTGAGCTTCTTCCTGCAAAGAACTGAGATGATGTATAAAAATACACACATGACACCATTTGGGAAGTCCTTTTTCAGAGCCTGTAGAAGCTGGTGCTAGATAGCGCAGAGTTGTGAATGCCATACTGGGCCCTGCAATCTTACCTGTAGGAAAAGCATCAAAGAGGTGTGTATTAGTCTAATTATTTTCAGCACTGTAAGTGAAGTGGGAATAGGTGGCAGCAAGTCTTCAGCTGCACAAGGACCAAAGATGAAAACTTTTTTAATGTGCTTCCAAAATCATTAATAGAACATTCATCTCTGCTAATGGAAAGGGACTCTGAAAGAGGAGAACTGGTGTTGAACCATTTTCTATTTGAATTGTCACTTGAGATTCTGGTAGGTGCCCTAGAAAATGCGCATGTGTGAACAATCACAATTGGGAGAGGCAGCTTTCTTAGAATTATGGCACCAATTGCAACCTTGCCTGATTCATTGCAACAGAGAATAGTAAATACTGTTTTGGCAAGTCATTCTGTTTTATTTCCAGCCTCTACTTACATGAGGGCCTCTGTCTTGGTGATGATAGTAGTTTTGTTTGGTGTTTGGAAAGCACCAATCTGGTTCATGGACACTACTGCAAAAAAATGTTGAACGAGACTTGTAATCAGACATAGGAAGGTTACAGATTGCAAGGTAGCAATGTTTTATGTTGTCCTGAAATGGACAGTGACACTGAAGATACTACTAGTGCTTGTTGTATATGTCAAAAGTTCAGACCAGATCAAGGAAAAGTGCCGATGCAGAAATTCGCAAATGCTTTTTTCCTAGCTGGAGAAAGCTGTATGCTTTTTAGAGACTTCTAGAAGATATTTTCCTCTGACAATATTACTAAACAAAGTATTATGGTCAAAACCGTGACATGAATAAGTGATCAAATGCAGAGTTTAGTGGGCATGGGTTCAAGGACCTCACAGTGCACAGTTGCCCGTCCCCTGTAAGCCCTCTATCCCACACAATGGAGGAATGCTGTAATTTAGAGCTGTTAAATCTGCAGAAGGACACCAATGAGGCATGAGTTATTCAAGAAAACATTTATGTCAGTAAATTCAATTTGGAGAACATATGTCATACACAAATATAAAGGGACATGAATATTGCACAAGCAAATGAGCTGGAGATGGGGCCGGAAGACACCAGAATGCCAATTACTGGTCTGGTCAATGGAAAAACTGAGTCTGTGTCCTGCAAGCCAAAAGTCTTTAGAACGTATGAAAAAGTTTGAGGTTTCTTGATTTTTTTATTTTTTTTTCTTCTGTATAGAATGTGAGATAAAATCTATAAGCATAAGACACTGGTTCAGCTCTTTTGTTGGCAGGTGTTTTTTAATATGATGAAGTAGAAATAACCTTTAATTATATGGTTGAGATTTGAGAGGAAAAAAAACATGGATGATTTAATTTTAAATGCTTGGATCACAACTTTTGATGCTGGGAATTGTATCTTACCTACTGTATGAGTATTAAAAAAAAAAAAAAAGTTTTCTCCTTTCTTACAGAAAACTGAAGATAAACAGCATTCTCTGAGTTTATTTTCTTTAATAATTTTTTATTACTGAATCAAAAATTCTTGATCTTGTTAAGCTCCAAATCACTCTTAGAAAGACAGAAACCACATGCCCTACCTTTACTGTGACATTTTCTCTGCTATTGTATCTATGCTATTTATATCCTCCGTCTCTTTTTAAGTAATATAGAAAATTTTGATCACATACACTGTTACATCAATTATCCCTCTTCAAATGAGCTTCTCATTATCTCTTTAGTTGGTCTGCTTGTCCTGGGCTCATTTTGAATGACCTCTTGTTTTTTTGATCTCATTATACTCTTTGAACAGCTTCTTGATATATGTTGTCTCAGTAACATGAGGATAAAACACTTTCTATTTATCAGCATTTTCTGATAACCTCCATTTTTATGCTAGATCTTGTGGGTATCCTGCTGGATACCTTTCAGAAGATGTCAGGGTCTGTCAGGGTCCAACTGTAGAAAATTCCAGTGCTGGACCCATTTTAGTCATGATCCAAAGAGTGAAATTAAGACACAAATGAGATCAAGTACTGTAATCAGTCACTTAGTTTATAACAAAAAAACAATTTTTATAAAAAAGGAAATCATTGTAAAAAAAGAGATAGCAATAGTACAGATCAAAACCAAAGATAGAAAAGAAGCAAGAATTCGGGGTACAGAGAGAGATAGTCACCACCATGGATCCAGCGGTGTCCTGGGGGTCCATAGTCATTGTCAGAGGTGGTGGGAGTCCTTCAGGGTCTGTAGCTGGTATCAGAGCAGAGTGTCCCCAAAAGTCCATAGTAGTTGTCGGAGGTGGGTGTTTTCATGGAGGGTGTCATCGTGGAGGTGTCATGGCAATTACCTTTTCCCCCTTTTATTATGAGTTGGGGGAGTTACCTCTGTTCTTAATGTCAGGTACTACATATTCCTGGTGGACCAGTTTCGCTGGTCTTGCAGCCAGCTCTTCAACTGCAGGTGTCTGCAGCAATTCTTGGGATAATGGACAGCAATTCCTGACACCAGTCCTTGAG
Source organism: Nestor notabilis (assembly GCF_000696875.1). Classification (NCBI taxonomy): domain Eukaryota; kingdom Metazoa; phylum Chordata; class Aves; order Psittaciformes; family Psittacidae; genus Nestor; species Nestor notabilis. Next base: position 52,379 of record NW_009933189.1, on the reverse strand, counting down.
ATAATGAGAAGAAAAGTCTTATTTCAGCTCCTTCCACCCATCTCTGAGAAAATGGATGGTGGAATCCTATCTCCCCTTCTCATACCAATCTTTGAGACAACGGACTAATTAAGTCTGATTTCAGTTCAGTCTCTCACAGGGTCCCTACATCTGCTAGTAAATCTGAGAAAAATGGTGATTGAGCTGTTGGTGAAGAAAAGGAGGGTGGTGAGGCACTGGCACAGGTTGCCCAGAGAAGCTGCAGCTGCCTCATCCCTGGCAGCGATCAAGGCCAGGCTGGACAAGGCTTTGAGCAGCCTCATCCAGTGGAAGGTGTCCTTGCCCATAACAGGGGATTTGGAACTGGATGAGCTTTTGGAACTGGGATCTTTTCCAGCCTAAACCATTCTGTGATTCTTTTAGATTGTAGGTGCATGAGTAATATTCTTACTATGTAAAACTAAACCAAATTTTCCTGGCTTCAGTTTTTATAACAAATTCATATTACCTTTTTTAAACAGTTGCTGGACCACAAGCCATTTTTTATGTGCGTGTATGTAGGCTGGTATTTTAAAGATGTGCAAACATTTCTTTGCTAACCAGGCTTGGCTAAGGCATACCTGTGTTTGCAGATGCATGTTCAACGATCTTGCAGTGATGTCTATTTATGATGTCTTTAAGTCTCTCTCACCACTATATGCAAGTAAATGGAGCATTTTCAATAGGAATGTCTGGGAAATTCATTCTAAGGGAAAGTGGGAAACAAGGGGACCCCTTTTCTTGGGAAAAGAGAAGTTTCCATATACTAATATTTTTTACTCTGGGTGTACCAAACTGTTGCCATGGTGTGAAAGGAGGCGGTGTTGGTGGCTCTGGTTAATTAAGGTGGTGGATAGAGACCACCTACACCCATCTACATAGGTCTAGTCCTCTCTGGGATGTGGCAGCTTCATCACTGAGCTGTTTGGTTTTCAATATGAACATAGGTAAGTATGTTATACTCCAGCAAGCAGCCTGTAAGTTGCGATTATTAGCACAGTTACCTTTGCAAATATAATATATTCTATAATACCCTGCTGAACTGAGATTAAAACAGGGAGAAAAGTTTGTTTCTTGCAAAGATTATAATTTGGATGCTGTACCACACCAAGGTTTATCCCACTGAACACACCTGACCTCTTTCAGGAAGTCCTAACAAATCCAAGTCAAGTGATAGATTGGATATGCTAATCATACATCACTTTTTAGTTAGAAAGTAGTTTTGTGAAACATTAGAGAGGTAAAATATACCAATCAGGATAGCTGTTGACCTAGCAAGATCCCTATGTGAACATAACATCACATCTTACTTGCTGCATTAATTCTTGTAACTTCTAGGTCTCCTTTTAATTAGAGATATCTTAGCCATACAAATAATAGCTATGACCCAATAGCTGGTACTTCTTTTTAAAAATGGAATAATGTTTATGATTAAGCACCAAACTTTGGCACTTACAAATCCAGGACTACATTTTTTTAATGAAGTGCGGCTTCAAATCCTGTAACTTATCCTTGCATTGCTTGCAGTCTGCTGATTTTAGTTAGCTATGATTCTGTACCTAAACCTATGTAACAAGGAGAACTGGGAAGCTAGAAGCTATGTTGTGATATTTCTTTGTCTGCCTTGGTGATTGCTACTGTCTTCATCCAATGACATACATGCAAAACAATCCTATTTTTAACTCCAAAATAAGGGAGATATAATAACTTGTCTTACAATTTTTATTTCTACTTAACATTAAAAAGTCAACTTCTTGTAGTAGAAATTTGTCAGGTACTTGGTATAAACTATTGGAGGTAAAACAATACACAATGCCAAGGTGTTAAGCTTTTTACAAACAGCTGAGTAATTACATCTGTAACATTGAAAACACATATTTCTTTACCTAATGGCAGATCACTATTTTAGGTTCTTACACAAAAAGAACATTTTATTTTTCCTTAATTCGAACATGTGTCTTTAGACTGTATTTGTATCACTATTTATCTACATTTAATATGCGTTTGTCATATACTTCTGTAAATAAAAGCTTCTACTCCAAAACAGTATGTTTGGTAGCAATGACTAATTGCATTGGAGCTGAACACAAAGTGGCAGCTCTCTTTCAGCAATCAGGCCAGTAGAAATATTTAAAAAATACATTTAAAGGAACCAAAGCCTTTGTCCTAAAACCTGGTGCATTTTTACTGAAAAAGTTGCCAAATCTTCTTCAGCAAATTCTTAAAAGCTGCATATGTATTTTGCAATTTATAATCATGAAAATAATTTGTCTACATTGATTGATTTTGTTTTTTTCTATTATGTATATTTATAGCCTTTCTTTCTTTCTTTTAAAATACGTAATATGTATCTTAGCTCAGATTTCCTGAAGTGCAATACCCTGTAGTTCTTGTAAGCCACCAGACTAAAACAGGATACCTCAGCCCATGAGAGGGTGGAGCAGGCAGACACTGATGGCAGGAGGAGGTTCTCTGTTCCCTTCATCTGGGAGACAGGAAAATTATTAAATGTGTTTTGGAATTAAAACCTATGTGTGAACCTGGGAAGCATTCCAGAGATTTTCTGGCTACATTATTTAAAAGAAAATGGTTTTGGGAAAAGGCAGTACAGGATGTTTGTATAGTGTTACCCTTTTTATAACACCTTGATGACCTGACGCAATTGCAGTTCTTTTGTACACTCTGCCACGTTTAGGAAACTAATTCTATTTCTTTCTTTGATCACTGCAGAATTACTGTTTCATTTACCTCTGGGGCATCCATTTGTCTTTAGTTTTCTGAATTCTCATCTCTCTCTGTATCATATGGAAGTGTTTAACTTCTGTGTCCTGGATTTTTGCAATGAGTTCACTTACCTTCATCTCTCTAAATTTCTGTCAATTGTGAATTGGTGAAAAGTGTACTGACATTCAATTTTTCTTTTCTTCTTCTTCTTTTTTTTTTTTTTTTTTTTTTAAGGAGAAACCATATATCTTTTCTTATTCTGATCGTCCTAAAAGTGTCATAATTAAACTTACTGAATCCAGTCTGGGAAAATCAATTAGGTAGCCCTTACCAGAACAAATTATGGTGCTTCTGTATTTTGCTTCATTCTTAGCAAACACATTTATTCTTGTGCAAATGCTCCTACTTGTTTCTGGAAGTGAAGGACTGTGAAACATGCAGACACAGAAATAGAAAAGTGGAGGAGAGATCACTGAACAACGTGTTGCTGTAAATGCTTCACTGCTATTACAGAATGGCATGAGTGATTTAGCAGAGCTAGTCTGAAGGATCACAAAATCATTGAATCAGCTAGGTTGGAAAAGACATTTAAGATCAGGACTCACCCCAGGACTGCCAAGACCACTACTAAACCATATTACTGAGGGCCTCATCTACATGGGGTTTTGAACACTTCCAGGGATAGTGATTCTACCACTTCCCTGGGCAGCCTTTTCCAATGCCTGATCATCCTCTCTGTGAAGAAATTGTTTCTAATATCCAATCTAAACCTCTCCTGGCACAGCTTGAGGCCATTACCTCTTGTCCTACCACTTGTTACTTATTAGAAGAGACCAACCCCCACCTCACGACAACCTCCTTTCAGGTAGTTGTAGAAAGCGGTAAGATCTCCCCTGAGCCTTCTTTTCTCCATGCTAAACACCCCCAGTTCCCTCAGCCGTTCACCATCAGACTTGTGCTCCAGTGCTCCAGACCTTTCACCAGCTTTGTTGCCCTTTTCTGGACCCGCTTCAGCACCTCAATGTCTCTTTTGTAGTAAGGGGGGGCCCAGAACTATCTTCATGCTGCTTTCACCTCTTTGGTCCAGTGATCTTTGTGTTGATGATATCCGAGTTAATGGCACCCTTGCGATATTGCTGTTTCCCTGAAGATTTAGGGATTGTGATGAATATCTCTGGATAATTTTTAATGTTATGTACTCTTTGCTGCAGAAGAATGAAGTTTCATATGTGTACAATGAAAGATGCAAGTCCTCAAGAAGTTCTGCTGTTGCTTTCTGAGTACAAATACGTGATTTATTTAATCAGCATCACAAGGACTTGAGTATCTGTTGTTAGGAGTAACAGTTTGGGATGGTTGCAGCTACTTCTGTTGTATTCCCTGAGGTCTCATAAACAAAGTACATCCTTTTTTTTTTTTCCGCCGTATCATTTCTTCTCAGTGATGTCATTAAAAATCTACAGCACTTTTTAAATAATAAAAAAAAAATCTATATTAGAATAGAACAGGTACTTACTACACTAATAGGATATTTGTGAAAGCTGCTTTGAGATGCAAGCTGTATTCCTCAGGCAGATCTCTGCAAAATAATGACACTATCACAAAAGATGCATGGGTGAGTATCTTGCAAAACAAAGTAGTATGCCATATATGGAAACCTAGCAGATTCAATGTGTATTTCAATACCTATTTCCAGCTTGATAATCTATATTTTGAATTCAAGGATAGATTCTTCTGTGTAGATACAGCAGGAGTAGATGTGAGAATGGGAATGACCAGAAAAAGCAGTAGCTTTGTGTTGTCCCATGTTCTCATGGTGCAAGATCTGGTAAACCAAACTAAAGTTATTCTGAGGGAACAAGAAAGGCTCAAGCCATCTTCTGTGGTTTGACCTGGAAGATTATGTTGCCATTTCCATTTCTAATAATTATTCTATGAGTTATCTGCTGGAATTGACAACACAGATTTTAAACCAGCGTCAGATGATCCTGAGCTGGGAAATAGGTCCCACTGAGTTTTCTTAGGATTATAGGCTAAACTGGCCCAGCTAAACTTAAAGAATTTAGGTAAGGAATTAGCAGGTTCCAGATTAAATTTCTCAACCAAATTGCACTGTCTGTTCCCGAAGTTACTACACACCTTGTTACACAATTAAAACGTCTTGTCCTCCTCCCTCATGATACTGAGTCGCATCTTCTGGAAACAGAGTGTCCCAGGTACATGATACAGTGGTGCAGTGTTTCAGAACGCCAACCCATGTTTTGTAAGCTAGTCTTTGTCCATTTCTAGAACATCGGTGCATGAGGGAAGTCAGAAATTACCTCTGGGATAATTTCCAATTGCTTTCTATAAAAGACAGTGCTTTTTCTTTCTTCTTGCCAAATCTGTGTGCCTCAAAACTATTTGTTTCCAAACATTGTCTTTGACAATTGGACAGAGTCTTCAAGTTCGCTTGACAATAGGGACTTCAAAAACTTTTCTCATTTTTATGCATGAGCTGGGAGCTAACTTCTGTTTGAGCACTTCATATATATCAGATTAACGTCACAGTGCTCAGTGAAGCTGCACTAGATTTATGGCATCATTGCCAAGAGATAATTTGGTCTCTGGCCACCGAAAATGTGATGTATCATGAAACAAAGCTGGTAGGGAGATTCTATAGAATCCACCTCTGATTGAAGCAGAAATTCATGCAAAAGGAGGCCAAGTGAACTGTAAGGTCTTCTGAAGTAGTTTGGCTTTGGTCATACTTATATTCTTAATTTTCAAATAGTACATTTACCAAGAAAGAACTATTCACAAATACTTACAAATAAACTGTTCTGTCCTTTGTATAAGCTTAATACTTTAAAGGCAACTGCTATATATAGTATCCTGGCTTTCTAATGTTGTTAAGTACAAGAATAATACAAAGTCTTTTCTCTGTTCCCAAGTAGATCCTGTTCTACCAATATGTAAGTACTTGTACTGAAGTAGATATGCTAGTGCAGAGAATAATTGGTAATGTCACCATATATTTCAGTGCAATTATGCCATCTTTAGGGTTTTTTGCTTATTGGTAGAAAGCACAATTAGAACTCTAAATTAAATAATTACTTGCATCCTGGTATAAATTCCAAATGCAGATGAAGCCTTGGAAGTTTAGAAGGCTCGTTCACTGTAATTTCCATGTCATTGTAAACAAACGTAAGGCAAAATCAACTATTTGCCTTTTCGTGACTTATTGCACCAGCTAAATGAAGGAACATAGAAGTTTTTTGAGTGAACATTTCTCATTTGAAGAGCTATGCATACTATACTCTTGTTAATAATTAATGAAGGGAAAATAGTAAATCAGCAGGTTTGTACTTATTCAAATGTACCATTGAAGTACATGAATAGTCAGGATTCTAAAACAGAATTTTCCAGTAGATTCCATTTCAAAACTGTACATTGTCATCTTATTAATGCCCAGAATTTTTCCTTTCCCTTTTTTTGTTATTCTGAACCAGCAACGTAGATGACATTCTGACTCAATAGTGCTTATAGTCTTATTTTTCCTGCAGATTTGAAAGAAAATCTTGTAAATCATTAATTTCTACAGTGTAGTATCTCACTGTTTACTGAAGTTTCAGTGCTCTGTACCAAAGCTCCGCTGGCTGTAAGACTGTGTATGGAATCTGAGCTGTTGCTCCAATTGGAATTGCAGTTCTGCTCTTAAGAAAAGGGTTTTTATGTTAAGTGGGTTGGAATATGCCCTCTGTATCCATTTTCTGGAGAGTGGATATCTGTTTTAGGAGAGAATTGGGTGAGACTTTCAAGAAGGTTGCTGACCTGGATAAAGATAGGCAAGATGTCAGTTGAGGATAGTGGTATATTCTTTTGTCAGGTTTATAATGACGACTCTGGAAGCCAATTAGGACATCTCTTACTTGCTTTTTGTAGTAGAAATAAAAAGTTAGAGGGCGGATCTGTGGCTGATTTTCCTGTAATATAGCCTGGCTAGTGAGTTTTCTCACTATGTTTGCAAACTGTTTCCCTTGTCTTTGTGAATCTGAGCCTGGAAGAAAGTAAGTCACTACCTTGTGTCCTGTCAAATGTTTATGCAATGCCCCTGTAAATTTCCTTCTGAAGTAGTGTTAATACATGTAATCATACATCCACAAAATCAAAAGGTGATGCCTGCCATCTCTACATCTTTCTGGATAATGTTTCTTTTGTGACATTTTTCTTGAGTGACCTTCTGCTGCCACCTGCCTCTGAAGAATTTCCATAAAATCTGCAGCTGAAGAATGAAGCTCAGAACATGCTGCAGTGTGTGCAGAACTGGCACTGAAGATGTGCTGGTCAATGTTTTAAGCTTTGTGCAATAATAAAATAAATGTCACACCTGCAGAGTGCAGAACTTCTACCTGTATTGGAGATGAAATGTTAATTATGATGTGAAAGAATGACTACACAACATGGAGTAGAGTTTTGCCTGGCTATTTTTCTGTGAATTGTGTAGGCTGTGAATATGCAGTTGTGTAAACAGATAATGCAATAGATATTAATTGGGTAAAAAGCTGATGTTAATGTTTTCATTGTAATGGGGGCTGCAATATATGTGGAAGGCTTTCATGTGTAGCAGATGTGATGTGCTTCTAGCTTAACCTTGCATTTCACACTGACAGAAACAATTGTGCTGAAGTGGTGAAGGAGTACAGGGCAGTGTGCCAGCTGTCCACGTTGGGTATTTAAGTTCCCTGCACTGCGGTAGCCAGTGCTTTCCTTGTCACTTACTAATCTGCCCTTCCAACACTTATTCTGGGCTTGACTATGCAAAGAAATGATACATATAAAAGACTCACTGTGGGTATCATTGCTGTTACAGGCACATTAGTTCAGCAATGAGACTGTTCCTACAAAAAGTGAGTACATTTCTCTGTGATAGGCAGATGTACAGGGACAACAGAGATGATAAAAAGAGGTTTTCGTAGTTATATCAAAAAATGTCCCAGTATAGGAACACTGAAAGTCAGCACTTCTCAAGTGGTGAGGTGATACGAATAAGAAGTGTGGTATAAAAGTGATGTGTTCACACACAGAGAGACACTCATGCAGCTCTTGGAGGATGGATTGTTAACCAGTCAACAGGTTGGCATGCCTGAGAAGAGCTGCCACAACTTCTTCAAAGTCACATGGCTGCACTGGATAGAAGTGCAAGATATAGACACAAAACTCAGCTCTGCAATCTTGGCTAAATGGCATAATCACTAGAGTTCACAAAAAAAATGGAGCGGCTAGATACGTCTTTTTACACGTTTGCCTGCTATCCTAAATAGCATACATATCTAGGAGTTTTCTGGAAGTAATTTGATGATGAATTCTTTTCTTTCTATTCTGTGCAACATCTTGATGAACTTATCTACATTCTCCTTTTTATTTATTTATTTTTTTAAATGTTGCTGGGCACACTATTTAGCAACAAATAATAATGTTTTGTTTGCATTTTATATGACTTTATAACCTGGACACTTACAGCCTGTCTGTAACCTGGGGTGGATGAATGTAAGTTCATATAATTATGATATATTAATGTGTGTTCATATAACTATGATATATTAATGTGTGTTAGTTATATATGGATTCCCCAGGAGAAATGCCTGTAGAATTTACTTATACGAGATAGGCTTAATAAAAGAAGAAATGGCACAATATTTGATATGAGTATGGAGCATTATGGTAATGACAAACAAAAAGGACTTTCTCTTGAATGAGGCAATCTCTGCCTCAGTATAAGTTCTAGCTATTGTGTGATTGTCAAAATTTGCCACATGACTTTTCAAAAAGATGCATTCCCACTGTTGCTTTTATATTTTCACACAGCTGAAAAGACCATCTGCCTGAGTCTGTTAACACACACTGTTAAAAGTACATATTTCAACTCACAGCTGGGTCCTCTTCTGAGTTTCATCAAAAACTGGATGCCTTAAAAGAGTGTCACCTAGTGTGGCAAGAAGCTATGATAAAATTACAAGGGATCCCCATGACCAGCTTAGCATTTTTGTAATAACAAGACCTGTAACCTCCAAATGATATCATAGTGTAACCCATTGCTGCAAGATCTTCTCTTGCACAGTGAAGTGCACCTTTCAGTAGTTTACATTTTGCTCTTTCTATCCATATCTTTCTATCACAAAACCCATTGCTGGTGAGCCTATGCAGTGAATTTTTGTATTCTTACAGTAACTTTATGGAAATTTGTAACCATTTTCTGATCACAGTGTAAAATCTTTCACTCCATAGAATGCTTTGGATTGAAAGGGACCTTAAAGATCATCTAGTTCTAACTCCCCAGCCCATGGAAAGGGATGCCTTCCACTAGACGAGGTTGCTCAGAGCTCTGTCCAGCCTGGCCTTGGACACTGCCAGGGATGGGGCAGCCACAGCTTCTCTGGGCAACCTGTGCCAGGTCCTCATCACCGTCAGAGTAAAGAATTTTTTTGTAATATCTAATGTAAATCAACACTTTTTCAGTTTAAAGCCATTACCTCTTGTCCCATCCTTATGTGCACTTAATAAAGTCCCTCTCCAGCTCTCCTGTAGGCCCCCTTTAGGTACTGGAAGCTTCTCTAAGGTATCCCCAGAGCTTTCTCTTCTCCAGGGTGAACAAGCCCAACTCTCTCACACTGTCTTCACAGGACAGGTGTTCCAGCCCTATAATCATCTTCAGGGCCTCCTCTGGACTCACTCCAACAGGTCCATGTCCTTCTTATGTTGGGGGCCCCAGAGCTGAATGTAGTACTCTAGATGGGGTCTCATGAGAGCAGAGCAGAGGAGGCGAATCACCTCCATCAACCTGTTGGCCAGG
>NW_009933189.1:30885-42579 GCF_000696875.1 Nestor notabilis | reverse complement strand
AGTGGAGCCTCACAAGAGCAGAGTAGAGGGGCAGAATCATCTCCCTTAACCTGCCAGTCACTTTCCTGTGGATGCAGTCCAGCATGCTGTTGGCTTTCCAGGCTGTGAGCACAGACAAGATTATGTTGAGCTTCTTGTCAATCAACACCCCCATGTCCTTCTCTGCTGGGCTGCTTTCAGTCTATTCTTCACCTAACCTCTATCTGTGCTTGAGATCACTCCAATTCCATGACTTTCTCATCTCAGTTCCTGAAATAACTTCCTGCCCTACCTCCTCCACTGCCACCACCTTTGATGCTCCTTTAGGCTGAAATGTCTTCAATAATCTTTACGCGTTGCACTATTTGTTTTGACTGCTCCTGTATGAGGTTCATTATTTCTATTTTTCTCTCACCATGTCATGTTCAGATGTTTGCTCCCAGCTCTTGCTCCTTTCATGCCTTTGCCTCTTCTTTCTTTGTTTTATGATGTTTCTCCCCATTTGACCAATCTGCTACTGCAAGGAGACTCCTATCCTATCAGTGTGTGAATCAGTTTCTTGCTCACACATCTCTGTCCCGCAGCTTAGTATGGCTTCTTCAATAACTAAGAAGTTTTCTTTAGCAGAATGTCCAGCCACTCCAGGTATTTAGTGAAATAAAAATCTGTGGTCATATGAAAGAGCAACTGGCCTGACTGTTGGTGCAGTAAGGTGATTTTAGAGGCCTCTGTCATAGATAGGCCATTCATTGATGGTTGCAGAGTTTGTCACAAATACAGGGACAGAAGATAAAGGAAATAGTGATATATGCTATACATGACCCACTTTTTAGCAGCTGATGTTCAGATAGAACAGGTAAGTGCTGAAATATTTTTGTATGAGGACAACAGACTAAGCCTAGGCTTTGCCTACACTAGGCCATTGAATTCATATATGTGGCGGCACTTGGTCTGCTGGCAATTTTTTTCTGGACTTGAAGAAATGCACGCAATGATCTTTGCAGACCAATGTGTAACTACTTTCCCCCCACTTTGGAAGAGAGTAAATTCCTACAATAAATTCCTCCAGTGTACTGTTCTTCTACTGATGTCTACAAAGAGATCTATTTGGCAGCTGGTCTAGAGAATCTTGATTCTTTACTGAAACAGGAGTAAATCAGGAACACAGTACCTTCTTTCTCTTTTTTCCTCTCCCTGTCTATGTATTGCCTTGCTTTTTGAGCTGCATGTTATTGGGAAGACAGGAAGAATTGAAGAATGTGAGTTCTATCTTTTTTGGGGTATTTAGTGATAAAGGTGCACCTGGATACTCACTAGACATGTCAGTTCCATGGCCTTTGACTCTATCAGCTATGAATTTCTCAACTTCTTTTGTTTTCTCCATGACTAAACCACTGTACAAATGTCTCTATTTTTACTCAAGAAAATTTTACAGAATATGTTGTTACAAGTTAGGTTGAGATGTGTCATAGTTTAAGCCCATCTGGTAACTTGGAACCACGCAGCCACTAATTCACTAGCCACCTTCTTCCTTTCCCCGCTCCCAGAGGGATGGGGTGGAGAATTGGAGGAATGTAACTCCCACGAGTTGAGATAACAGCACTCCAGTAACTAAGGTATAATACAAACCACTACTGCTACCAATAATAATGATAAGAGGAATAACAAGGGGAGAGGACACAACCGCTCACCACCCGCCGACCGATACCCAGCCCGACCCAAGCAGCGATCTGGGCCTTCCGGGTAACTCCCCCCAGTTTCTATACTGGGCATGACGTGCTGTGGTATGGAATACCCCTTTGGCCAGTTTGGGTCAGGTGTCCTGTCTCTGCTTCCTCCTGGCTTCCCCTCCTCTCTGGCAGAGCATGAGACTGAGAAAGTCCTTGGTCAGAATAAACATTACTGAGCAACAACTAAAACCATCCGTGTTATCAGTGTTGTTCCCAGACTGAAAGTCAAGAAACACAGCACTGCACCAGCTACTAAGAAGGAGAAAAAACGACTGCTATAGCTGAACCCAGGACAAGATGTTTTCCCTGGAGATGTAATTTATGATTATTACTGGTGTTTCAATCCATTCTGTTTAGTGGCTTAGGGATTTTTTTTATTTTTTTTTCCTGGTGTGTTTCTTGCATATCAAGAGAAAACCACATATTTAAGTCTTGTGCAGAAAAGTAAACTTTTGTCACTTTTATGCCCAAGAAAACAGTGACTTTTCAGAAGAGTTGAGAATAGTATGAAAATAGTATCTTTCTACCTTTCTGGAAAATTCCTGTAAATATAAACACAAAACAGCAGTTTAAGTGGGTTTTTATATAAGCTTTAGTAGCTTAATAGAAGTAAAAGTATCTCTTTCCTACTTAAAAACTGTAGAAGAAGGAGGCTTAAAAATACAAAGTGGGTTGTTCTCCACTGAAAATCTTTACTGCCCAAAAGGTAATTTCCAGACATCCCTTTTAGTTTTGTTCTCATTGAAATTATACAGGGTTTTTTTTTGTCCTCTCTGCCAATAAAAGTCAGATAGCCAGTTCAGACCATGAAATAGTGAAGAAAGGAATGGATTTCCTATAAAACCAACATGGAAGGGGTCTTTGTCTCCTGTAAGCATCCATTCATATCAGTCATGCAGAGTGTTACTGAAATTGGTGGGATGAAAGCAAAGGTCCTGGCAAGGAAGCATCTGAAAGATTTGTTTTCATGGATGCCCTATTCCCACTGGATGCTTTCCATTTAGCTTTAATGATATGATCATTGATAACTTTTTGCCAGAAACCCACAAACCTCTGTCATTTGACCTTCATTAGCAGCATTAAATATTTCCAAGACTGATACAGCCCCTTCTGGGCTATGTCACTGATTTTATACATAGATAGCAGTCTGAAACAGTAGCAGCTACATACAGATAGAAGTCTGATTCTTCTCACCCCATTTTCTCCTCTTCCATCTGAGAGGTGGTTGCCTAGGAACTTCTTGAAATCGCAGGAGTGCCTTTCCTTAGCTCTCTAAAATGGGGTCCAGGTTTGACATTGGGCACATATGCTGCTACCCCTAGATAAGAAAAATTGATGTGGGGAGGCAGGTTCCCTGTACTGCTCCTTGAGCTTGCTCTTAATGGGATGAATGTAAACTTTACTTTACACCTTCAGTCTTATTTTATCTTTGCAAAACAAAACAACCTAGATAACAGCAATATCAAAGCAAATTAATTCCCCATATATTTTCTAATTCTGAACTTGCACAGAGTGTGTTTGGTGAGAGAACAAAGTAAGTTAAGTGCATCAAGGACTAATACTTACATCTTTACAGCACGATGTGCAGTTGCCATAGCAGCAATCAATCCACTAAATAGGGAGTAACATAAACTGATTCAAAGGCAAAGACTGATTTAGGTCAGGGAACAACACTTCATCAAAAGAGAGACTGTGACTTGTGGTGGCTGTTTTGCTTTTGCGAATGCACTTGCAACGCACATTGAGAAAATGCCCAGCTGACACAAGAAGTGTGTTAGGACTCAAGAACCCTTGAATACAGTGAAGAACCACCTCATAGCACTTCTGGCAGCTCCAGTGTCAGCTGTAGAGAAGTGTAGATAAGGTGATGAGGTCTTGCTTAGTTTATGTTAGTTACGGGTTCCTTCCTCTGGAACTGACGAAAACATTCCCAAGATGTTACATAAGTGCTGCCCTCTGCTGGAAGTTAGATGAACTTACGCTGAAAATGTTTGCCCCGAACTGTTGGGAGTGCCTGCTTGCCTGTTGGAAATGTCAGTCGTATTTTTGGCAAGTTTGCACTTACGTGTGTGTGTATGTGTATGTACACATATTTTTAAGGAGATAATTTGCTTCTGGAGAAATTTAGTTGAGTCACAGGGAAATCAATTTTTTTTAAATAAACCCCCACCTCTTCATATAGCTGTAGGGATGTGAGTAGTGAGGAGCTGTTGAATGATTTCAGTTTCAGTGGGGCTTGGAGTATGTGAGTTAGTTCTGGCTTCAAGCTACTAAGCACTTGTGAATCAACAGGAGAATGTTCAGTAGAAAGGACTGCATTTCCTGACAATTTGGCTGTGATATGACAGCCACCACATCATGACATGAAGTTCTGGTGCCCACAGCTCAAGCCAAAAGTCAGAAACGGGACTGTTGAAGCCTCAGCAGTGATGTGTGATTGGTTAAGGAATTAGATAACCTCCTTTATAGGGAAACAATAAGGTCAATCCATTTAGATTATGAAAATGAAGATTAACTATTGCCTTGGACAGTCTTAGTTTAGGATTGACATGGGGAAGAGAAACTTAGTAAGAAGGGCTCCTCACTGCAGTAACCAAAACCATAGCAGTAAATGATGGAAGTTGAAGCTAGGCAAATTCTTGTTAAAACAGGTCACAGTTTGGGCAGTGGTGGTAATTAATCACAGGAATAATTTGTAAATTCCTTGATGGGGTGCTCCATCATTGGAAAGTTTTACATAGAGAGTGTAGACTCCTCTAGAACACATATTTCAGATTAAGCACTTGCTACAAGGTGGAAGGGCTCAAAACAATGACATGCTGTGTACAGAGGCAGGGTTAGGCTCTTCTCAACCTGTGTCCCCAAATCTGCTTGTTCAAACTGCTCTACAAAACCAAAGGCAAGCAGTACTGCAAAGATAAGCACATCCAGCAATTTGCTTGGAAACTCCTACTGTGAAGATGTTTCTTGAATCTAGTTCAGCTTCCTTGCCAACTTAAGCTCTGCTTAAGGCTAGAGGAAGGACACCCATTATGATGATTTTCCTTTTTATTTAAGCTAAGAATGTCTGCGTGTTAGAGTTGAGGGTGCAGCTATTGACTTGGGTCACAATGACTCAAATACCAGCTGACCTGGTATCAAAGCACTGACCTGAGCTTGCTATCTGTATCTTATTAACTGGCCCCACTGTTTGCTTTAGAAATCATCCCTCATTTTGTTTTCATGTCATGACAGGACTGTGCTGCACCTTTCCATGTACACACCAAACAGCAATACAGTAAAATGGAGATTTATGTCTTAGTTGATATATTTTCATAAGAGCAGCACTATTTGGTATTATTCTTTTTGGTAACATAATTACAGATTTGATCCAGAAATTCAACTGAGAACAAAGAATTCTATTTGAGTGTGATTCCAATGCTGTTACTCACCTGTGTCTATAAACTGCTTTTTACAAAATTTCTCTCTGAGGGCTCTGGTAATGTGATGAATTTTGTAGGACGATAAAATTACCTGGGCTCCAAAGTTATTGACAGCAGCCTTCCTGGACACAGAATGATTTCTCCACAGTGCAAGGAGAGTAAAAGAATGATGCCTTCTTCCAATATCTATGGTGGTAGCTAAAATGTGAGACTACAGTAGGAAATGTCAGCCTGTACTTTTCACCCAGTGATCATTTCTGGTGCTGAGAATATTTCCTTTTACTCCCTCATTTATGTGCACTAGCTCCTAGTTGTGTTTATTAGTTTTTATCTTGTCAAACAAAAATAAAATGCTCTTCAGCTGAAAATAAAATGAAAGGCAGGGAGGGGGTAAATGAAGTTGCAGAAAAAATAGAGCTGGAGATGATATTGCTCTTCACTGCTGTTTCCACTTCATTTTTCCCAGATTTAAATATTAGTACAGGAAGAAGGCATGTTTTATGCTAAGGCACTTTCCAAACTTTAAATCGTACTGTGAAACCAAATATTGATCCATATTTACTGGTCTTAGAGCCAAGACACCATTAGATTGCCCCCTGTCACCCTGGCCTACAGAACGGTGTCATGCCTGTTTCTTTAGAATGAACATGTTCCCTATTCTAAAGTATTTCTGACATACATATGCTCTTAACAGTTGAGGGAAATGGCTATGGAGAAACTATGCCAGGCTCTGCAGACCCCTGTCAGGTGATACAATCTCTTTTTTGATCTGGTCAGAATTCCTTCTCTATCCGCCTTTTAAAAAGTATTAATTTGCAAGAACTTGGGGTAGAAAGGCTTGAGATTAGCATCCTCTACCTGTGGTGGGGAGATCAGTTTACTGAGAGCTCTCACTGCTCTCATCACTGTTTCCCCTAAACTGTACTTCAAACATTTTCTTTCCCTTGCTGCTTGAAGTCACTGTCTTAAAACTGTTTATTATAGTGAATACTGATAGAAGTGACATGGAGTTCAGTGAACAATACAGACATCCTCTTTGGAGATGATTTTACTTGCATTATGTAGCCTGTGGGATCAACAATTGATTGCTCTTGAGATTCACAAATGATCTCCCTGTCATTGCAGTGTCTACTGTGTATGAACAGTATTTGTTCTCTTTACCTGGACCTGGTCAGTTCTTATCTTCTTACCCTGATGTTTTGCTGATTACCCTTTCATTTGTTATGATAAGTGACAGAAACAATATTGCGAAGTATTTTTTTCAGCTCTGTGATCAGAGTTCCTGGAAGGCATCAGGTGTTTATAAGTTGATTACAGTTATTCTGGTAATTGAAGAGCCACCCTTAATCCTAACAGTGAATAATACTGGTCTTCTTTTTTAACATGACATTTGTTTACCTCTGTCCCTCCTCCATCTCTTGGGAAAAAAAGGCTTGACTGGCTACCTATAGAACAGCAAGAATCACTTATTTGCTTACAAACTCCCTCTTAACAGCAAGTTTTCAGCCATGATCCTGGGTGGGGTGAGGGGTGGGTTGGAAAGCTTCCAGGAAGCTCTTGCAAACTGAAGGGGAAACCCCGTGTTTCTTCTAATATATAGGTAGGTCATGCAAGCATGAGGTTTTCACACTGTGGAGAAAATTACTTGTCCACAAAAGCAGTATTCTGATATTTGAAATTGTAGAATAGTCAGGGATTTAAACCTTTATCACTGGGATCATTTGTTCTGTGCTGTTAAGTTTGAAGGACACTTAATAACTCAAGTTTATATAGTCCTCTTGAGCTGTTGATGTTTTAGGCAATCCTGTCAGGTAGATGCAGATGCAGATTGTACTTTGTATTATGCAAATTGCATTATGTTATGCTGACTGTTGGCATTCCATCCCATGTCCCATGTTGCTGTACCAATGTTGTAAAAAAATCACCTACATCTAAGAAACCTCCAAAAAGCAGTTTATGCTACTGTGAGAATAATCCAAGCTCAAATATAAAGACCTTTCTAAATTTGTGTAAAAATGATACAATGCTAAACCTATGTTTGAATTTATGACTTGCTTTCATGTTTCAGTTATGTGTTTTCCATATGATGATACCTACAAAGTTAAGAAGACCATTATAGTTTCCCAGTATAGTAAGTTCCTGCAAGTGGATGTGCAGGTGAACATAAACAAAATGTTCTACTAATGTTAAGCAACATATCATTATACTTATCTGCAATGGTTTTAGCCTTCATTAAAATTTCTTCCTGCATAAATGAAACATAGTGGCTAACTGAACTGACTGAACTAATTGAAAATTGTTCCTGACAACCTTTGTGCTTTGGAGAAGGCAGGGTTTGATACTGATGACTTTTCCCAGTAGTAAATGCCACAAATATAAGAGAAATAAAATTTCTAAATTCAGGGTTGTTGTTTTTATTTCCTCTACTGCTAAGAAAATTGGACCTATTTTGGTATAGTTTAGGATAAATGAAATTTAAAACCATATAATGTTGGAAATTGTTGTTATCTTCTTCTTCCCTATTAAGCAACACAGACAACCTTTTCAGTGCCATAGCTGTGAAGCTTTTTCATAGCTGGAAGTAGCACTGGGTTTTCTGGGTGGTGGTTTTGTGATTTCAGGTTTTGCATTTGGGCAATTTGAGTTTAATCGCTGCATCTGACCTTGGACATATGTGAACCTATGGTAAAGATCTATGATCCTTAATGGCTTGAACAACAGTTTTTACTGCAAATCAGGTCTTCAGTTTTTCATTTTGGACTTTCTGAAAATTTATTTTTCCTGTGATACTCAAGGGAAGTTATGTCTTTTTGACTTTCTGTGCCTTCACCAGGAAAATAGAGAGAACTCTATTTTGTAATGAAATTGTAAGGTTTGGGGCCACAGGATCTGAGGACAATTCAGGCCTATGGGGAACTCAGGAGGTTTCCAGTCCAATCATCTTGCCCAGAGCAGGCTCAAGCCATGGGTCAGACTGGGTTGCTCAGGGATGTATTCTGTGGGGTGTGGAAATCCTCCAAGGAGGGAGATGTTACTACCTCTCTGGAGGAAAAAGGCTTTCCCTCAAATCCAAACTGAACCTCTATAGTTTCAGCTGATGCAGCTGCGGCTCACCCTCATGCCAGATACCTCTGTGATGAGCCTGTCCCCATGCTTCCAGTCCCCTCCATGGAGGTACTGAGATGTCAGTCACTGCAGCAAAGCGCTAAACAATAGTTTGGAGGCTGCATGTGGAGCTTCAGTCCCACCTGGTTGTTTCCTTTCCTTTCTGCACACATTTGTGTGCATACCCTGGAGTGGGAACCTTCTACCTGTGACACCCTTCCTGAAGCTGGTCTCTCCTGCTGCCCCGCACCCTATGCTTTCCATGCAAATTGCTCTGTGATTTTTCATGTTCTAAACTACCAGACCATCTCACGTGCCAGCTTCTCTAACCCTAGAACAGTTTTGCATGGAGGCTCAGTTTTGCTGTCTGTATGCCAGCACTGTAGTGCTTGCTTGAGTGCAGGAGAAAATATACCTGTGACTAGACTATTGGGCCCTTTGTTTTCTGTCAGTTGTTCGTGTGTTTAGAGCATCCTCTGTCTAACCCTGTGGAGTCCGCAGTTTCCTAGCGTTAGAGCCTGCCCACTGGTGTTCACCCCTATGATACCACCAACCAAGACACAAGTTGTCTCAAGTTTTGCAACAATGCTCTTCATCAGA
This sequence comes from Nestor notabilis, assembly GCF_000696875.1. Classification (NCBI taxonomy): domain Eukaryota; kingdom Metazoa; phylum Chordata; class Aves; order Psittaciformes; family Psittacidae; genus Nestor; species Nestor notabilis. The sequence continues at coordinate 33,743 of NW_009933189.1, read as the reverse complement.
ACAAGAAAAGGGATGCAGCTGATATGTCCGTATGTTACTTTAGAAGAGAGCAGTTTATCACTGGCACTGAGTCTTGAGGCTAAATAAACAAGACCAAAGTGGAAGAGGTGAGTAACAGTGAAGTGGCAGAATAAATCACAAACGTGACTCTCTGAGTGAATGCATTTCTTTTAAAGGAAAGATATTGTGCCCTGGGGATTGCTTTATGCCAGAGGAGCAGCTGATAACCCTGCTGACTGTCAGACACTGCTGCAGCAACAGGCACACCGAGCCTCCAGCTCACATGTGACCCTGGGGCTGCATCCCTTGCACTTGGCAGTCCCACGCACCGCACTGCTATGTAAAATTGCTGTTTCTGTTTGGCAAAACCATCTGTGTCAATTTCAGCTTCTTTCAGAACATAAGCTAAAAAAACCCACAAATGCACCAGCTGAAGGGACAATGTACTTCGGGAAAAGAGTGTTTTCAGATTTCTAAAAGGATAACAAACATTTGGGACTCCAAAAAAACACATAAAAATAAACAGTATGGTGTCTTTTAGTAAGTAGGTTTGTTGGTTGCTTGGTTGTGTGGAGTTTTGTGGGGGTTTTTTGATTTTTTTTCGTTGGGTTGTTTTTCTTTTTGTGGGATTTTTTGTGTTAGTTTTCTTTTTTGGTTTTTGTGTTGTCTTTTTTTTTTTTTTTTTTTTGTTTTTTTTTTTTGTTTTTGTTTTTTTTGTTTTTTTTTTTTTTTTTTTAGATGAAGCTACCAAAAAGTAGAGCTAACGGAGCTGAAATGCTTATTTTTAACCTGAAATGTAATCTTCCCACTTCTGGTTTCGTGACTGCCGCAAAGCAGAAAGAAACACTCTATTTGGTTGCTTTCCATTGGTATGACTAAGTGAAAAATAATAGGAGAAACCAGCAAGACTGTTTATGTGGGTGTTCATGTACTAGTGAACACTTTTTACACAGAAGAGGGGCCATTTAGAAAAAGGCTGTTGTGAATTTTTTTTTTTGGTATTGAAGTTATTTCTTTATTTCAGGTAGAAGGAAAAAATACCTGGTATTCTAATACCATTGTATCAAAATGGTATTGAGAATTGCTTTGTTCTCTTTTTTACCTCATCTTTTTTACTATGAAAGTATGTAGTAGGCAACTTGTAAAATTCATTCCAAGCAGCATAACCAAAAGGAAAAAACCTTTCAGTTTGCTGGCTCATAATTTCATTATTATTGCAATGCCGTGCTTGTACATTCACATGACAGCAATGGTCAAAGCTCAGGAATGATTTGAAGTCAAATGTTGTAAAACCAGGACAGAGAGAATTCATGTCCCGTGGAGAAAATGGGCATTCTCACTGCTGTCATCCAGACAAAATAATGCAGTGCCATTAAGTAGGATGAAGAGGTTTCCATAGATTTGGTTCAGATCTCACAGTGGTAGAAGAAACAAAAACAAGCAGAAGAAATTCTGCTGTTTCCTCATACTACTCTGCACCTGTGATTTGCTCACCAAGAACATTGTAAATCTCTAATTAACTTGTGTTCCCAGTGGTACAAAAAAGGCACTAGAAATCTATCCTGATAAAGAGAAATACTGTTAAAGGCAAATACAAAGCAATTATCCTGCAAGAAATACAAAAAGTATTCATTTGGCATACTTCAGGATTCCTAGTACTGGTAAATTAATGTATGCCAGTAGCACCACAACAATCACTATGAATTACACCAACCTGCTATCCTGTTAATGTGAATTGGAAAAATACTGAATTAAATGAAAATCAGCCACTCTTAACGTTTCAAAAGATTCCTCTTTATTTTGCCTGTGGCTAAAGTAATGCTGCCAATTCAGGTTTTCGTTACTCTTTTTTTTTTTACCTTTCTTCTGTGTTTTTACCATATTGCATCCCTTCTGTGAAAGAGCCATATAGCTTATGAATTTACAGATTGTAAATGACCACAGTACACATGGAGTAGTCATTCATACCTCAGATGTCAGCTAAAAATTAGTGTTCACAGATTTGTGTGGATAAGGCAGAGGCAGAAGCTATATTGAAAGCTGGCTGCTCCTGTTGAAATCCGTATAATCCAAACTACCTGCTCCCTATTACTTTAAAGCAAATAAACATGAGCTTACACATCGTTTTCCTGATGTGTACCCTCTGATGGCAAAGGGTGTCAGGTCCTGGTTCCAGTGACTTCAAACAGAGGTTTATCACACATTAATAACGCGATTAGACAGTGGTAATTTATTCCTGGGAAGTAGCTTCATGGTTAGATGTTGGTGTGGGAAGTTTATCTTTTAACAACATATTTTATTTTGTTAGGGAAGTGATTTTCCTTCCTCTTGATTCCTGCTAGCAAGTAAAAGGGTGCCTGCTGTGCTTTTCAGACCTACTCAGATATTTTTCATCTCTGCATACCTGTCATATGGGTCTTCAAGCACCCTTTCTGTTCTTCTGAGGAGCATAAATGTGACCTTCAGTTCTGTTAATAAACGAAATCTGGAACTCTGCTGTCCCACTACTTCTTATATTTTTACTCTAGCCCTATATTTTCAATTTTCAATTCAGGCCTATATCGGACTTCCACTTGTGGACTTCCACAAACCAAGAGGCTCCTTTATGATTTGGGGAAGCACTAACTTCAGTGCTGAGCATCCAAGGTATGATTTTTTTCCTTTGTGAGGAGAATTTAAATCTATGTCTCTCTTGGAGGCAGTATGTGAGAGACATAGAGACATAGTCTCTTCCTGTCTCAGAACAATTTCCTAGCTTCAGGTGATTTTGATCTGGGGATCCCAGAGTACTTGCTATTGAAAGTTGCTTGCTATTGAAAGTGCCTCTCACTTATAAGGCATACTGCAATATCAGTTGA
>NW_009933189.1:23237-30854 GCF_000696875.1 Nestor notabilis | reverse complement strand
GGGAAAGAGCCTGGGATTAGGTTCTGTGGTTGTAATCTATGTTCAGCTAAATATATATTTTTGTACCTAAAAATAAATGCAACTTCTTTGATGAAAGAGAATGAGAGGTTTCTGTTCTGCTGTCTTCTAGCAGGGTCATTGAGGCATAGTTCTGCAAGCTGAACAGCTCCATTCCTCTTATAAAGGATAAATTTTGTATTTATGTATTAGAAAGGTGAGGAACAGCATCCAAAAGGTAAATAGACTAGTTGCTGAGCAGAACTGACAGCACATTTTCCTTTTGACAAAGAGCGATTATTCTGCAACCTAATCGAGTATTTTCATGAATGAATGAAAATGGAATGAAATGGAAGGGGTTTGGGTTTTAAAAGATGAATTAATATACCCAATTTGAAAGGGGAAAACTGCTGGCTTTTTTTTTTTTTTTAACTTGTTTTAACCTTTTCAGAAAAAGAGGAGAGAGTAGTAAAAATAAATAAATTATTAACCAAAGAAGTGCTGTGTTTTATCCACAGTAATTTTACATAGCAGGGAAGTGTAACAGGATGTGTGAAGTTGAGAATCCCTGGCTAATGTTTTCAAAGCTGTGCTGTGATTTGAATGCTCAGTTCCCATCAGAATTTGTTGGGAGTTTTGCTTCAGGCAGCTTTTGATACTCTTCCCTACTGGTAGCAAAAGCAAGACTGTATACAAAATAAAAACCTCTTTGAAACCCTAATTTTTCACCCTGTCTCACTGTTTTAAAAGGTATTGTATCTGTGGGCTTTCCAAGAAAACCTGTAAAGTTTTAAAGTTATATTTAAATTCTGAAAGCAGATACCCTGAAACCATGCAAAACATTGTGAATACTACTGAAATAAGGTAGAGATGTATTTTAACACAGTCCTACCCTATATATAGTTTGATTCATGAGATGCATGTTCCAATTCTTTTCTTTAGTTCTCTGAGCCCTCTTTCCACATTGTGATACCTTTTATCTGCAGAATTTTCCTCCTGAGTTTTATGTATGAGAAAACACTTTGTCATGTTCTGTCTAGCCTCTCCAGACAAATAGGCTAGTGCAGGCCTTCTCTGTTGAGGTATCTATGGTAAAAGTGGACGAAGACCTTTGCTGGGATTTTCCTTAACTTGATCACTGACTATAGCTCCTTTCATAATTTGTTTAATTAGGAAATTAGCAAATTAGCCTCCTACTCTGTGCCCTCTGGTTCCATCTTGCTCTGGCTGAGACACACAATTTCTCCACCACTCCTTTTGTGTATCCAGATTGCCATCACTGCTATGACCTGCCGCACTGTCAGGTCTCCTGTTGCCCAAGAGTACCTTCCCTTGCACAGGAACAGCAGCAGAAACCCTCCATACCTGTCATCACAGTTTCAAAGCAAACACCTGAGCTGTGTCCAATGAGGATGGGTTGTTACTGGGGCAATGTTTTATCAGAATAACAACATCCATAGTTTGTTCCCAATAACCCTTTTTCTTCCCCTCTGCCAGATGTAGTATCTACATTTCCCTGAGTATTTTCCTGATTTCACCAGCTTGTCTCATCATGCTTGAACGACTACCATGCACAATTCAAATTTATCTGTGGATGTTTTACTTGACTCAGTAAGATGATGAGTTGCAAAGTTTGGATTCAGATCAGGGTTTTTTGAATTTAAGGAGTTTAAAAACTCTTTTCTTCATGAAAGCATTCCTTATTCTACCTGTGGAAGTATGAAAATAGCATTTAAACATCCAGCTATTTGGGTGGAGTGTTTGAGTCCAAGATAGAGATACTGATCACAACCACAGAGGAGGAATTTTATCGTGGAGATTGCCACTGTGTTTCTCAAAACTTCTAGAACTGTTGAATCCTGGACATTACATTGGTCAAGGTCTAAGGAACAGTGTTGTTCATGGTATTATGTAACTGTGGGCAATATTCATTCAGAGTAGAGGCTAACCGTGCTTTAGTTAATATTCATCATTTACTATGAATCATATTGTTACGGATTACAGTAGCCATATTTAGGTATTAGAATTATAATACAAACTTGACCTTTTAAAAATTACATTACTAGAGGTTATGTGGAAGAGGCACGATTCATATTTTACATACATATTAGTATGGTTGTAAATATATACATTTATTTAATTCAGCTTTTCTGTAAAGCTTCTGTACAACAGCAGCCTCAGCCTTTTTAAGCATCATCTCCTTTTCAGCAGTCTGTTTTACTCCATCACACCAGACTACCCTACACCCATTGTTAAAATGACAGATGTGATGCTGTCCAAGTGAGCATAGGTATCCTGGAAATGCAGGAAGATGCAAAATAGAGTGTATATTTGGCTCAAGTGCCATTCTTTATTTTTGTCTCATGTTTCACCTCAACATGTTCCTACTCAACTGGGTGGCTAAACCCACTAGGAAAAGACAAGTTAGTGGCAGTTATGATCTCTTTCCATGAAAAGTAGATAATTCCTGACATTCTCAAAAGGAGATTAGGGGAACATACTCCTGTTGAAATACTCATCAGACAGTGCCTTCTACTCTTCCTTGCCTTCTGTGCCGGGTGCTGGATTTAGTCTAATATTTTTATTACTGTCATGGTTCAAGCCCAGCCGGCAACTTGGAACCATGCAGCCGCTCGCTCACTCCTCCCCTCTTCCTTCCTTCCCCCGCTCCCGGAGGGATGGGGAGGAGAATCGGAGGAATTTACCTCCCACGGGTTGAGATAACAGCTCTCCAGTACCTAAGGTATAATATAAACCACTACTGCTACCACGAATAATACTGATAAGAGGAATAACAAGGGAAGAGGACACAACCACCCCCCATCTGCCGACTGATACCCAGCCCGACCCGAGCAGCGATCTGGGCCTGCCGGGGGACTCCCCCCCAGTTTATATACTGGGCAGGACGTGCTGTGGTATGGAATCCCCCTTTGGCCAGTTTGGGTCAGGTGTCCTGCCTCTGCTTCCTCCTGGCTTCCCCTCCTCTCTGGCAAAGCATGAGACTGAGAAAGTCCTTGGTCAGAGTAAACATTACTGAGCAACAACTAAAAACATCGGTGTTATCAGCATTGTTCCCAGGCTGAAAGTCCAAACCCCAGCACTGCCCCAGCTACTAAGAAGGAGAAAAAATGACTGCTGTAGCTGAACCCAGGACAACTATAGAGAACTCCAAAGAATTATATGTTGCTCATCTTGTTCTCAAGTATCTTTTGCCAAAAATCTCTGAAATTAGTGGTATCTGAGGTGCATCGAGAATATAGGAATTACCTTAGTAGGACTCTGTCTTTAACTAATGTGTCAAACCTCCATTCCCCCCTGAGAGAAATCTGTAGCAAATCTCCAGTTGACCTCAATAGAAAGGTACTTGGTCCAATATAAATTATAGCCCAGTACTACCTTAAATATTAAGGTAATACTTCTGACAGAAATCATGAAGTTTAGAGAAGAATAGTAGAAGTTGAAAATATTTTTTGCTAGACCTGTATGTATATATTGTACATCATCTTTAAATACAGTTGACATAAATTATTAAAAATGGGACAGAGTTCTGTTTATGTCCCAAGGACATTTAACATTACCTATGCAATACACATGAAATGTGCTAGACAAGACAGTTTGCTTAAGGTTTGATAGGAAATTAATATATATTAAATAAAAAATTAACATAGTCAAATCTAGAAGACTTCAAAAATTGAAAAGGCAGGCTATTTACAGCTTGTGCTATAGTAATTGGTATCTGCTGTGTCTTTTTCTGCCTTTTTAATCTAATCAATAATATATCAGAACATTAATGGTATACTAAAAGTGCTACATTAACTATGTGCTTTAAGTGCCATTTCCTGCTAGACTTGAATCAAATCACATTGATTTTAGCAAGATTTGAGTGCTCTCAGTTTTTCGTTTTTTCTGCAATGGCTTCCTTGCTATTTTCCTTATGATATAGGCATGGAGCCTACCAAAGTGGCTCTTTACTGATTCTTTGTCCTATTTAATCCCGTGTTGCCTTGGCCAAAGACAAAACCTACCTGCATCTGCTAGACATCACACAGAAATAAGGGGTGGATTCAGAGTTAAAGCCCTTCTTCCTGCTCCACATCTCTTCTGAGAAGAAGTCAGACGTGGGAAAAGTAGTGTGCCCTGTGTTGATGGATGCAGAAGGTAACCTGAGCAACCAGCTACTGCATCCTGAGCAACTACAACAGCTGGAGTCATGACCTGAAATAATTGCCCTATTGGAGAAGGTGACCAGATCCCTTATTACATATAAAATCTGCAAAGGCTCCTAGAAACTGGATTTCATTAATATTGCAGCCACTAGGGAGGATTCAGGGCAGATTTGGTTAATGATCCCCTCAAGACATCACTTTGTTTAATTTGTGTTTGATGACAGCACTTCTTTCCCCCTCCCCACCACAATGTTGCTGGTGTGGCTAAGTCAATTCCTTCCTGACAGATGTCTAGAGGTCACATACCTTGAAGGTATCAGCCCCACACTAAGAATCATATGTGTGCTACCCCTGTTTCTCTGCTTTAGGAGCAGTGTGTTAGGTATAGCTGGAGGAGGGCAGCTGTGATTTTGAAATGCAGGCCTGCAGAACCAAGTTCACTGCTGCTGCAGCAGGAAAGAATGCTGTACTGGTGATGGAGGTCTTTCCAGAGCCTACTCCGGTTCTAGATAAAATGACTGCTCTGAAGCAAGCCCTGTTTTCCCCTTCAATTTCAGGCTGCCCTTTTGGAGCCCAGAATGAGTGACAGAGAACTAAATGTCACTGAAGATGGCTGAGACAGACTCATTCATCTGCCTGAGGGCTGAAGCGAGTTCAGAATTGCCTGGAATTTCAGGGGAAAAAAAAATATGTTTTTCCAGCATATTTCTGTTCAAACAAAGTTTTCCAATCTTTGTAGTTTCCTGTTTATTTTAGAAGTGGACATACTTAGATGCTTGAAATTCTTGCTGTTTTGAAATGGAGCCACACAAAAACCCTAGTATTTACTCATCTGCAGACCAAAGACAAGCCATCAACCAGTATATCACCAAGCGATTTTTGGTCTTTTTCAGCTGGTGATCTTTGCAAGAAAGTAACCAGGATTGATTGCTTTACCTTCACAAATTTTTCTGCTTTTTTTCTGCTCAAGAACTTGAAGGATCACCTAATATCTCCAGTAGGTTGATTTTATTTTTCTTTAATCTCTGAATTTGCATTCAGAGTATTGCAAGCTGTTGTTGGGCTGCAAGACTCTTGTTTCATATTTTAAGTCATGCAGCATGTATACATCAAAAATATTGTGAGTTGAAGTAGAATATTATTCTAATTATTGGGTATTGGTTTTATGTTGTTTTCCTGATTGATTTTAACATCCCTAATGAGGACCTTTTTGTTTACTAGAAAGGTACCTCCTGTAACTGTTTTTTTTTTTGGTGTCAGTGCACTTTTCCATCATCTTTTTTTCTTATGCTTTAAAATATGTTTTTAGAGATTGATGGATGTGTCCTTGTTTTCTTAGAAACTGCTTGATTGCTGATGACTGTTCTGCAGAACAGACTTTTTCTGCTATGAGTTTTGCAAGCACAGTAAATCCCACCACACTAGTGGAACCTTAATGGGATAAAAGCAGCTTGCAGTTTGTAACCTATGATGAAGGGATCAATATTAACTCTGTGCAATATTCTGTTCATCAGGATGCTGAATTCTTCAGCCAGCTGAAATTCATGGCAAATCTACAATAGCTTTCAATTGCTCCAAAATTTCACTTTTGAATTTATTTTTACCTACTCAGGGGTAGATATAGGTGTGCAAATATATATTCACAATAAAGCAGTCGAAGTATAAGGAAGTACAGGAAAAAAAAATTCACTGTGAGAGTGGTGAGGCACTGGAACAGGTTGCCCAGAGAAGCTGTGTCTGCCTCAATCCTGGAAGTGTTCAAGAAACGGGGCTTTGAATAACCTTGTCTAGTGGAAGGTGTTGGAACTAGATGATCTTTAAAGTCCCTTCAAACCCAAACCATTCTATGATTTTATGATTCTTTGTCACTCCTATCATTCTTAGTCTTTGACTCACTTTGCCTCTTCTCCCAGCCATTTATTTTTTCTTTTTGTTACTTCTTTACAAGTCCAGGTGTTAGCCCCTAAATGAAAATTAAGCTGTTCTTTGCTTAGATGGGTTGAGTCCTGCATGATGACACAGTGGTCAAAGTCATAAATTCCCTGCTCTTGTTTTATGTCAGTGTGGCTCTGGAAGTATGGAGCTGTGATCAACAGGAAAATGGACAGGTTGGAGCATTCATGAATTAGACAGCTACACTCTCTGCTGGGCGTGTCACTGCTGAGCAAGTGGAAACTTGGGTTTTTTTCAGAGGTATGGTGGCAAAGAAAAGCATATTCTCATCATAAAGCTAACTTCTTTACAAAATTGTGTGGTTTTGCTCCAAAACATGAGAGGATAATGCTCTTTTTTCAAAAATGAATCACAGAGAGGTGGGATTTTTTTTTGTTTGGTTGTTTTTTTTGGCACTTTGTTGGGGTTTTTTTGAGTTTTTTTCATTTTTGGTTTTGTAATTGGCTGAAGCACTTATTTTCCCCTCTTTCTCAGAAGTGGCTGAAACATTTAAACATTCAAAAAGCCATTCAGACTGAGGGAAATCCCTCAGCTTGAAAGACTTCATTCCAAGATTTGAGCAAGAGAAAACATTCTTAAAACGAGAATTCTGTGGTCATGTGTGTGTATTTGTGACCAATACACCAATTCATAGAATCATAGAATGGTTAGGGTTGGAAAGGACCTTAAGATCATCTAGTTCCAATCCCCATGCCATGAGCAGGGGCACCTTGCACTAAACCGTATCGCCCAAGGCTCTGTCCAGCCTAGCCTTGAACACCGCCAGGGTTGAAGCATTCACAGCTTCCTTGGGCACTTCCTTGGGCAACCTATTCCAGTGCCTCACCACCCTCACTGTAAAGAACTTCTTCCTTAGATCTAATCTAAACTTCCCCTGGTTAAGTTTAAAGCCATTACCCCTTGTCCTACCACTACAGTCCCTAAAAAAGAGCCCCTCCCCAGCATCCTCATAGGCCCCTTTCAGATACTGGAAGGCTGCTATGAGGTCTCCACACAGTCTTCTCCAGGCTGAAGAGCCCCAACTTTCTCAGCCTGTCTTCATAAGGGAGGTGCTCCAGCCCCTGACCATCCTCATGGCCCTCCTCTGGACTTGCTCCAACAGCTCCATGTCCATTTTATGTTGAGGACACCAGAACTGTACACAATACTCCAAGTGAGGTCTCACGAGAGCAGAGTAGAGGGGCAGGATCACCTCCTTTGACCTGCTGGTCACACTTCTTTTGATGCAGCCCAGGATACGGCTGGTTTCTGGGCTGCAAGCACAGCCAGCTCAGGTTAAGTTTCTCATCAGGCAACACCCCCAAGCCCTTCTGCGCAGGGCCTGAATCTCTCCACAACCCAACCTGTAGCTGTGCCTGGGATTGTCCTGACCCAGGTGTAGGCTCTTGCACTTGGTTTGGTTAAACTTCATAAGGTTGGTATCAGCCCACCTCTCAAGCACTTCAAGGTCCCTCTGGATGGCATCCCTTCCCTCCAGCGTATCAACGAAGCCACACAGATT
>NW_009933189.1:0-22927 GCF_000696875.1 Nestor notabilis | reverse complement strand
CGTAGAAGGCCACCAAATTGGTCAGGCAGGATTTCCCCTTAGTGAAACCATGCTGGCTGTCACCAACCACCTCGCTGTTTTTCATGTGCCTCAGCATTCTTTCCAGGAGAATCTGCTCCAAGGTCCTGTCAGGCACAGAGGTGAGACTGACTGGTCTGTGGTTCCCCAGGTCTTCCACCTTCCCCTTCTTGAGAATAGGGGTTATATTTCCCTTCTCCAATCATCAGGAACTTCACCTGACTGCCGTGATTTTTCAAATATGATGGACAGTGGCTTAGGGACTTCATTCACCAGCTCCTTCAGGACCTGCAGATGGATTTCATCAGGTCCCATGGACTTGTGCACGTTCAGGTTCTTAAGGTGATCTCGAACCTGATCCTCTCCTACAATGGGCCTAAGGTCTATCATCAAGAGAATTTCATATACTACTGTGGTTAAAGGAAGAGTGTATGTACATACATATGCATTTATGCTTCCTCAAGATGAGAAATTCTTATTACAAACAGTAATTTTTAGGTCAATTACATGTACGCCTTTCAAAAGAATACAACCCACAGATTCATATTTGCATGAGGGAACTTACGGAGATGAAGTGAGAATCAGAGTTTAAGTGTCTAGCCAAATAAGGAACACAAGAAAAATAGTCTCTGCAGGTCTAGTCACTGCTAGTTTGTCAATATGGATGCTCCTAACACATATTCTAATTTGTGTTACCCATGACAAGTAGAATTTTATTGACAGAAAATACTATTGACAGCTGTTTTTGTAACGAATGACATTTGTGTAAGAACCTCCCTTTCTGTTAATTATTACCATTTTTCGCTAGACTATTCTCACTTACATCCCGCATAAAATGTCTGAAGATAATTTCAAATTTAATTATGATAGTTCAATATTTTATACACTTTGAAGGAAAAGACAAATTAAACTGTTTGACAGTACTTGAAATGTTGATTGGAAATCTGCCAGAAAGAAACTAAGAAGGGGCAGTAAGAAGCTGCTTTTAGGGCTCTAATACAATCCAAGGGGACATTGTGAAACCTCCCTCTGCATGCAGTGATTTTATTTTCTTAATTGCCCAATGAAGAGTCAACACTGTACATGAAGCCTAAGTCACACATTTCATGTTCATCATCTCCCGTAGAGTATTCTTAACCTTTATTAAGGCAATCCTAAAGAAATTCCCCCCCAGTCATATCTCAAAATATAGAGCCTTGCTGGTACTTCATACCTAGAACTGAAGGATTCTCTTCTCTCCTCCCATGTGCATCTTTTGTAATGTATTATTTCCTTTCCAAGTACTGCTCTTCATTTTCTCCAGTGTAGCGTCGGTCATCACTTCTAACATCCTGCTAAAGTATTATGTAGACCCTGTAAGAGTAAAAGTCTCACTAGTCGTGCTACACCATTCAGCCAGATGTATTGCTATTGAAGCAGGAATTTCTATGAAGGGTTTGAAGCCTTTCTATAGCAGATAGATACTCACAAGAGAAATATCAATGTCTTTATAGACAGTAAGATAGGATCCTCAGCACAGTTACTTGGAGGAGAAAAACAATAATGGGTGAGTGAAATATGCAGTACAGCTGACTTTGGAATGGATGGGGGATGAACAGCACAGTGGAAGATTTGCTACACCTTACAGCTTCATGACACTTTGCCTGTATGGCAGCTATGGATGACCACTTTAAGGCTCCCACTAAGTACTTAAACATGAAATAACTTTGAAACATGGAAGTTATCACAAGGCCAAAGGCATGCCAAATTCTGGATAATCTGGAGGAGGAGAGAAATTGGAAGGAAAATGTGTGTTATCAAATATTCAGTTTCTGCATATCTGTCAAGGGAGAAATTAGACCATAGTTCTCCCTCAGATTTTGGGCTGACCAAGCATTTGGGCTTTCTTTTGTTAGCTCTTTCCTCTTCCTGGCACTGGATGGACCTCTCCAGCTCTTCAGTCCTATTTGCACTCTCGTAGTTTGAATCACAGAGGATATACTATTTATCTGTCCTGAATGTAGCAGAAGGAAAATGTGCTCCTTCCTTTCCCTGGTGTAATGTTTCAGAAGTACTTCCTTGCTTCATGGCCTGTCAGCAGTACGACTAATTTCTGTAGCACTCTGAGTGGGAGAAATGAGAAATATTATTTGGAGAGAACTCATTGAAGGTGGGAGATAGTGTCTTGACTGAAGAGATGTGTAGTGCTGGGGTTTCATCTTATGTATCATGTCTAAGTGGCAGGTGACTTACAAGCTACAGCTGCCTAGACTATTTGCCATGCACTAACTGTTGTGTGTAATGTTTTGCCAAGATTGTTATTTTGTTGTCAGCAAGATAAGATCAAAGTGATCTTGGTAGTCAGGAGCTGATAATACCTAACGAATAACCTATTCAAATGATACGCTTCTTTATATGTCATAGGTATTATCTACAAGGCCATTTATCTCTTAGTCAGGTGCAATGTTTCTCAAACTTCCTTCCAGGACAATACTTTGAAGGCAGTCTGTGAGGGATCAGGTATTATATGGAACACCTGGAGCTGGTGGAAAGCAGATTGCCTTGACTAGACATCAGTTCCATTGCATGACTTATCAAGTGGACTTTCAGTGTAAAGCACTGTTCTGATTGTGCTACAGAGCAGAAGTAGTAGTGCTTCAGAATGATGGTGTTTAATGAAAACACAAAAAATCAGCAGCCTGCTTTTAGGACTGATCACTGGGAGATGAAGGAAAAAAGAGCAATCTTCTACACTGCAGGAACAGAGCAGTTTCTGTATAGCTGGCAAAACAGGAGGAAGGTGGCAGTATAGAGCAGAACACAGTGGGAAGCAATGGGCCAGGAGGGGAGAATGTGTATTTAGTGAGGACTGAATAAAGAGGAAAAGAAAATTACATAAAATTTTTCCAACATGAGAGCTCCCCTGGAGCTGGTTTTCTCAGAAGTATTTTAATGATACGTTTTTGTCACAAAAATTTTCACGGAAAAATAATTTTAAAATAAAATTTTGCAGATTCTGTTTTATCAAATGCAGATTTAGGACTAGATTTTTTATTTTTTTGACAATGTGTCTCTGTTTTTCTCTTTTTTAAGCCTGCCAAACAAAAAGAGCATTCAGGGAAGTTCTTCTTCAAAACTCAATGTGGCATGAAAACATTCACTCCATAACAGTGCAGGGAAAAATAAGCTACCAAAGAAAAAGAGAGATGAACTTCAAACAGCATGATGTATAGCTTATGATTATCAATGAAGATGTCATGCTCGAAGTTCAACATGTACTTAATTTTTTTTCAGGAACAGGAAGGCTTTGCTGAATTGAAATCTGAAAGTTAATTTTTTTTTCTTTTTCAGTTAGTTATTTCCTAGCAACTCCTAGATCTGAATGAAGCCTCTAATGAGTTGAGTCCTTAAGCTCTCATAAGCAGTAAAATTTTGTATACTGTGACATAAACAAGTGGGTTTGGGGAGGATTTTTTCTCACTGAGGAGATATGCCTGTTGTGGGGCTTTGCATAAATACTGCATAAATACTGGATACCTTTTAGCCAACAGAAGGCAATTTTAATTGCAAAAAGCGTCAAATGGCCAAGTAATGGTTCTGCTTAAAAAAAGATAAGGAGAATTTTGACCCACTGCACTCTGCTGCCAACTAAGTGATAAAATTACTTGAAAGAGCACAGCACCACCAGTGTAAAGAGTCTTTCTTTTAACAAGAATAGTATTTCATGTACCCAGGTCTATAGTTTTCTTTGGTCAGAATAAAGCCATTAGAGGGCATTTCAAAATTATTCCAAATTGTATTTCTAGTGGTCAGAGAAAAGACATGATTCTCAGTTCTAGTCTGTCTTCATTATCACTGTGGGGAATGAAGATGGCTGTGGAGCCAACATTGAGCTGACCCCACTAGTGGCAATGGTGTGTGCATGGTATTTTGGCTGAACAACTTGAGATGAGCAGATGTGAATGTTTTCACATCTGAAGCTGAAAAAAACAACCTGGAAGAGATAGAGGTACACGATACTTTAATTTTTATTGTTGGTGCTATATCACATGCAATGTAGTGATTTGCTACATCCAGGGCTCTGCCATATGTGTTTTTTTGTGAAATCAGAACTAAATGATATTAAATGAAGTTTTCTTGCCCTCCTGAGGACTTTGGATTTCAACACTTCCAGCCGGCTCAGTGCTGGAGACAGAAGAAAGTGTAACCATAGTGATGGAATGGAAATGACTCCTTTGTTTCTAGGCTGCAGTATCCTACAAACAGTGCCATTTTCAAGGTCAAAAATATATTAAGAAGGGATAAAAATTAAAGAAAAATATGCTGGCTTAGCTACAAAAGCTAATTTAGTTTATGCATTATAAATTATGTTAAAAATGACTAAAATGAGATTTCTCAGCAAGAACTACATGTGTGGTTTCACGAAACTGATTTCCAAAGATGAACATGATTACAGAATTTAGTTTTAAAAGCTTTCAGGCCATCAGAGAAAACAGCAAAGCTATCAATTACCAGACTTTAGTGGTGCTTCTGTCAGAAATATAATGGCAATCTTAGCATTCTCCTCGGCATTTACTGATTTAAGAATGTCTGCAAACAGATCAATTAATTGGAACATTATTTAATTTAATGAAATGTGATCTGCCAAGGAACGATAACCAGGCTTTAAAACAAAACATTTCGGTATCTCTTTCCAAATGGAGGAAATTTCCAAGAAATAGGAGGGCTCTGACATGATGAGGTGGCAGTTGTAATTTTGAAGATTTGAGGGTAAGATTGATCGTTCTTCTGAACAAGCAGAACCCCTTCTCGTCAGGGTATTACCCAACTTTGAGCTCTGGCATACAGTGTTGCTAAACTCTCCCTAAAATGTTTTGTAGCTACTAACTTTGCAACCCTTTCAATCAACCTAGTATTTTGCTCTCTGCCTTTACTCTGACAAAGATGGATGAATGTGCACAAAATGCAGTGCCAGTTATGATGGTCAAAGTCAGTGTGAAGAACTCTGAGGATTAGAAGATTTATAAGACTGCAGATCTTCAAAGAGTCTCCCCTCCAGCCCATGAAAGTGTACAAAGCTGATTTTCCATTACTTGTGCTCTGTAGTACTGCAGTGGCCTTGGTAACAGGCAGCAATTTTGTGGAGGGGGCAACACATTCAGTACTTCTTGACAATGTGGCCTCATAGTGAGTTTGAGGGAGCTTAGATGTGGTAGTTAAATCATTTGTTTGCAGCTGAAGACTAAACGGATTCTTCTAAGTGATTCACAGCTTTACTCAGAATGAGTCACTGCAGAAAACCCATCCTCCTCCAGTTCCATAGTGCAGACGTGGGCCAAAGCTTCTACGTCTGCTGTGGTGTGCAAAGAGATAGTCAAGTGGAAGGAGCAGAGGCGGCTTACAGAAGTAGCAAGGAAATTCCAGAATAAGCAATCAACTAAATCAGTTCTGTGTCTTTTCAGTCAAACATGCTTGCTTTCTTTGAACTTTCTCACTGCTGCCTTGCAGCCTCATGGTGGGAAAAGTATCTTTGCACAAGCCATGGTAAAATTACAGGAACAAGTCTAATCAAATAATCCAGCTTTCAAGCAAAAATGACAAACAGTAGGAGGCCATGGTGACAGACGCGTTGAGGCTGTCTTCCCCATTGACAGCCATTACTGAGACAGAGTTGTAGGCACTGACTTCTGGTCCTAAGCAGATTCAGTAGTCTGATGTGAGCGCAAATGAAAAACCTGAACTTGTACTTTGATCATTCCGGATTGTTAAAGTTTCAGTCAGAGCACTAGGTAGTTAATTTTCTCTATGACACTAACACAGCTCTAATTTGCACCTGAAAGACCCCTGATATACCTATTATTAGAGCAAAAAGTGCTGTAAGATCCGTAGGGCTGAGGGTCTAGATTTTTTATGACACTTAACTGAATCAAGGTTCATGTTAACAAACTACTTGATGACTTTGCTTCTCATCACAGAAAGGAATTTGGTGTTTCATGGGGGTGAGACGTGACCAATAAGACGACACTTACCAAAAGACTATGAAAGTAGCAAGTGGGATGAGGGCACAGCTAAGGGACAAAACAAGTAAAAGAAACAGCTGATGCTTGCTCTTCCTGCTGTGCCACAGGAGATGCTATCAGGGAGGGTACTGCCTCTATGACTGGAAATGGAAACAAACTGATTTGTACTAAAAATATCAGCCTTTCTCTTTGGGGTGATGGTGAATTTTCATATTCTGCCTCTGCCTAGTATATGTCAAGATCTTTGGAAACAGCTGTTTTAACGCGGAAAGCACTCACCCGGAGCTGAGTAGCCGAGGCATTATCTGCTTTCTGCAGCATTAGCCAATGTCACAACCTCTGTTGCCTCTGTACATCTGTTTTTATGTAGAGGTTTTTGTGCTTCAATCTATGTCAAGCTTGCATCATCTCTTAATAAGCTTTTTTCTTCAAATTATTAGTGCCTAAACCTTATGAGAAGAAAAGGGTACAGAGGACTGAAATAGTTATAATAACATTATCTACATCTGAAGCATCTCACCTTATTAAGCTCCAAATAGTCTGGGATTCAATCATAAAGATTTTGTGACCTTTTCACACCCCCAGCTGTATCTTTTTTTCTCTGCAGTGTGTATTCACTGTGCTACCAGGAAGACCTACTCAGGTACTTGGAAAAACCCCTGGTGCTTTGCTGATGGCTGCTACTTGCACAGGATGTGAGAATGTCACTGTCAGAAACCTGGGGAACATCCAGTCCCCCAGCTGCCTTTGTAATTCATAAAATCACGTCATTCTCAGGATCAGTTCCCTCCCTCATAATGTAACTGTCTAAAATGAGGTCAGCTGAACTGAGCTTCCAAAAACCCACTTCACTTCACTGATGACAAACAGCTCCTAAACATTTATCGGATGTAAATATAGACTGTCTAAAGGTTGATGGAATTAATCCTTTTCCACTGACTACCCTGCAGAAGCAATCCAGGCTCAGTTCCTCATGGCACATTCAGATAACCGTAGTTCAGTTATGGAGAAGTGTTTAATTTGATTTTTTAGTACTGAAATTGCCACCTGATCCTTCATGATATCGATTTCCCAAATCAAAGAGAGGTTCCCCCTTCCTGCATGCTTCACTAAAATTGAACTGGTTTTCTTTAAATAGTATTTTTGAAGTACAATAAACACATATTTTAAGTCACATTTTCAGGAAGGTAGTAAGTAGATTTCGAATTAGATATGACTTTGCACTCTAAGCAACTTTTACTCTGGACAGTTTTGTAACACCGTGGATGCACATTTTCTTGGAAGACAGTGTGGATGTAGAGGTTGGTGCTAGACTGTATAAGGGCAGCACAAGAGCAGACCACCAAGTGTCATCACAATCTGACATTGAGCAAGTGGTTAGATATTGTCTGAAACAGATCAGTGGTCTTTCTCTTACTAGTCAACATGACATTTCAAAAGCAAGTAATGGCCACTGATGTCTCACATTTGTGGCTAGACAATCTGAAACATCATTAAAAACCCCAAATGGTTTGGGGGCTGGAGCATGGGAGGTATAAGGATAAGGTGAGAGATCTGGTTTGGTTCAGCTGTGCAGAAGCAGGGTGAAAGGGAGCTCAGCTGTTCATGTGCAAGAGTTTGATGCTACCTGCTGTTTTTAGCAAAGCTGCCCTGAACAGGCTTCCTTATGGCTAGTGGGACCTTTGGTAATCCCAAATAGCCTGGCTGTAAAACAAGATGACAGCAAGACTTGGGCATAACTAGGAAAAAATAGAAGAAAAAATAATGCAAATTCATCCTGCTAATGAATAAAGCCATCCTCAAACATTTATTTTCTTTCTTATCATTGATTTAGTGGTATTGACTTGTTAACTTCATTGCAATTTACTATTAAAAGTGAAATTCAGGTCAGTTGAACATGCCTTATCAGAATTATAGTTGGCCACATTCATTCAAAATCAGATGCTGTTCTAGTAAAATTGAAGTTGATTGTCAATTACCCATTTATCTGAATTGTAGAATCACTGTTGAAGTGCTACACACTGCTCCTCCTATTCCCTCAAACTCAGACTTCCTCTCATGTTGTGGACCATTCGTAACTAAAACAAAATGCGTTCATTTTGGTATTGTTCTAGATATCATTTGGCTATATGAAGATTTTTTTCTCCCTGAGCGCAGGCTAGTTGAGAAGACTCTGTCCTGTTTGTCTGGCTGTGACTTGATGTGTGTCAGGCTGGTAGAGTATGAAACTGTCTCTCTTTTTATCTTATATTTTAGTGCTTTGATATAAAGACTGAGAGATCTTGTACCACTGCAGCATTATTGACAGGTATATAGACTGTCACAGGGAAAAGCCTATTTCTAAGTAAGGCTGAGAAGTGATGAATTCATGAGGATGTTCCTGTTCCAGTGCGAGTTCACAGATGCTGTACTGACACAGCTCAAACTTCTGCAAAGGGAGGATGATGATGCCAAAATACAGTTCTTACATTGCTGCAGAATTGGGTCTCATATTTCCACATGCTTTGAGGGATACAAATAGTGCTTTTATATGGACTGAAGAAAGCTGATTCAGTTATTTTGATAAAGAAGGCGAAAGACTTCTGAAGTGGGAGATAACTGTTCCATTGCTTTACATGAAAAAATCCACAGATTTCCATTTTAGTAATATTGCCCAGGTCCCTGTACGCTATGTCCTTTAGACTAACAGAAAGAGAAGCATTTTGGCACTGATGCTGGGGGCAAACAAGTCAGCCAGCTCTCAATGCTGGATTTTCTAGAGGGGTTCCTATCTAATTTATCATTCCTTATTAGCTTTAAAGAATTGACTTCAGGAATGAGAACAGATTTCTCCGAGCCAATGATGATGCAGTTTGTGAACACAAGCACACTTCTAGCCAGTTTTCAAAGTAGAAACACAGATCATTTGGGATACACAAAGCAGCACTGAGTGTTATTTTGAAGAACTATGTGCCAATGAGAACTTGACGAGGTTGGCAGGGATCAAAATTACAGATCTGGTAATGGTTTGTGTTGACCTTTTCACCTCTCATTTGAATATAGCTGGTTTTTTTGGTGGTGACTGTCTCAGTATTGCTTGTCAGCCTTCCTGAGTGAATCTGTATTATTACATTGTGTCTTCAAGTAGATCACCAGTCTGGAAAAAATCACTCATCTCCCACAGTAGCTGTTTTTGGTTTTTAATCTTGCTAGGCCTGTTCGTTGGACCAGAGCTAAACAAGACAGCAGAAGGGTGGCATGAAGATTCGGGTGCAGAACTGTACAAGATTATCTGTATTATCTGCTCAGGTCTCACCACACCACATAAGATGTTTTCATGTTCATTTCCATTTATGGCTTCATTCATAGGTTCAGCCACGTGCAACAATGTGGCAGATTGCTTCATGCCACAGACACGCAGGACAAGACTGACTTTATACTTCTTTGCCTACATATACTGTCTTCATATCTACTTGGATGGAAATATTGGGATTGAAGTGTGGCCAACATCAGCAGCTCACACCAGAACACAAAAGCATGTACTGGTACTGACTGGGCTGAAAAAAGGCTGGTGATAAAAGGGAACATTTGTTGAAAGATTTTGGTCAGGTTTAGTTATTCTCAGATGAAATGGCTCAGCTATCCTTGCGTATACATGACTTAATCCAGCAAAAAATAATCCTTTTTTCTGAAATACTTTGTCAGAAAAAAACCCTCAAACCTCATGGACCTGAAAAGAGAATGTGTTAACTGAACCCAATGCTAGAGGGAAAAGAAATTCTCAAACCAGCTCAAAAAAATTCAGAGAAGCAGTGTCTAACCTGCACTGAAACTTTTAATAATCACAGTGTCTGTACTGCTTGCACTTTCATTAGAGCTTTTTTTTTCTTTTTTAATTTATTCCTTCCCACAGCATGCTTTTTCACAGACCAATAGATATTACTATCATTGTGATAATCAGCTTTCAATTTATTTTTCTAGAATGTATTCTAGTTACAATTCTTGTATGTATTAAATAGTTCCTTGTTCTGAATTGAATTAAACACTCAGATATTTGTAGAGTATTAGTTAAACAGACAAAAGAAAAAATAAAAGCAGATGCTTTAAAAGTGGTTTATTTACACCTTTAGGAAATGAAGTCCTGACAGTTACGCTTATATCTGCGAATTCTCGTCCCTGAGGGACTCACTGTGTCTCTCCTCTCTCCTTCTCTCCGTCTCTCTCTGTACCCTTCAAAGAATTTGCAACAAGCATGCCAGCACCCCTTTGGTGGTGATGGTGTTTTTTCAAGAAAGGCTCCAGTGACTGGGTGGTGTTAGGATTGGATAGTTCATTCATTTTCGTTCCCGCCTTCCAGGGAGTATCATCAGAAATTAGGTGAGGAAAAGATCAAAAGATCCTTAATAGGTGAAAAATTTGAAAGCTTTTCTACCTCTATTTATTGCTTAGCCATCTGTATTCTTAGTACCTTAGCTTGTCTTCAAGTGCTTTTCATAGCTGGAAAGTGCTGTAAATAGAAGTGGCACTTTGTTTCCAGAAACTTTACTATATGGTGTCTTCCCTGCTGATAAGGAATTGCTGGAGCCAAGAAGCAGAGAAACAGCATGAAAACTTGGGATAATCTGGGGTAATTTGACTTTCGTAAGTACCACTAAAGGAAAAGAGTGCTATTTTAAATATTAAGCATAGTTGCAGATGGCAAGTGTGTTACATACAAATGCTGCACTGTTGTCTGCCAGCGAAGGCACCAGTGTCATTCACAGAGCCTATGAGAGTCCCCATGTGAAAGTCCATGCTAGCAGGTAAGATTGCAGTTTCAATTTTTAACTTAAGGCCCTGTAGCTATCTTCTCAAAATTTGCCAGAACCTGTTATTAACTGAGTTGTTCACATCTGTAATAAGGTACTAGTCAGCATAAAGGTACTAGTATATGACAAGACAGGCTTCTCTAGGAAGATTAACAATGAGCATTCCTCTAGTCCTGGATTTAAGTACTGGAAATAGGTGCCCATGGGACCATCATACAATCATAGAATGGTTTGGGTTGGAAAGGACCTTAAAGATCATCTGGTTCCAACTCCCCATCATGAGCAGGGACAACTTCCACTAGACCAGATTGCTCAAAGCCCCATTCAGCCTGGACTTGAACACTTCCAGGGATGGGGCATCTACAGCTCCTCTGGGCAGCCTGTTCCAGTGTCTCACCACCCTCACCATAAAGAACTTCTTCCAAATATCTAATATAAATCTATCCTCTGTCAGTTTAAAGCCATTGCCCTTGTCCTGTCTATATATGTGCTTGTAAAAAGTCTCTCTCAGTTTTCCTGTAGGCCCTCTTTAGGTATTGGAAGTCTGTTCTATGGTCTCTTCAGAACCTTCTCCAGGCTGAAGAAGCCCAGCTCTCTCAGCCTGTCTTCATAAGAGAGGTGCTCCAGCCCTATGATCACCATTGTGATCCTCCTCTGGACTCACTCAAACAGGTCCACGTCCTTCTTCTGTTGGTAGTCCCAGAGCTGGACACAGTACAGCAGGTTGGGTCTCACAAGAGCGGAGTAGAGGGGGAGAATCACCTCCTTTGACCTGCTGGATATGCTCCTGTTGATGCAGCCCAGGATATAGTTGGCCCTTTGGGCTGCAAGTGCACAAGTGCCGGGTCATGTTAAGCGTCTCAGCAACCAACACCCCCAAAGTTCTTCTCCTTAGGGCTGCTCTCAAGCTGTTCTCATCTTTTGTGTTACAGTTCTGGCCCTGATTCCTTTATGAGGCCCTCATCGTTTTATGGACTCTGTCGGTTAAGGCTGAGAGTGTTAAGGTTTTCTTTTTGCTCTGTAGAAAAAACCCTGTTCATTTTTAGGCACAATAAAATGGAACAAAAAATGCATTTCAAAACTTCTTGTAGAAGTACAAATCTTCCCACAAACCCTACGCAATCAAATAAAACATTCCACCCATCTCAATGACCTTCATAATAGTATTTAGAACAAAAATAATATTACCTGGACAGCAATTCTGAAACTAATTTTTTTTTAAGTCCCTTTGCCTTTTTGTTTCCACTACATCATGGACTCTGAGCATTAAAATCATTCCCTGGTGGCAGAACTTGCGGGGCACTTGCCTTAAGAATGGACTCCAATGACCAGCTGCCTCGTCTTCAGCAAAGGCTGAATCCCTAACAGAGTGGTACCTACTAACCCATATGTAGAAATTTCTCTCTCTTTAAAAAACCCATCTCTTTGCGAATCCTCTTTCCTTCAGATCAGATGGATGCTTTGCCACATCATACAACACTGTAGAGAGGATGCTGCACCACAACCGTATAGCCACAAGAAAGGGAGATAAAAATATGCTATTTTTAAAGAAACAAAGCTTTTATTTTAGTTTGAAGTTGTAAAATCTTCTTTTCCTCAGTTCTGCAATAAAATAGATCTGTTATAAGCAGGCTTTCAAAGAGAAGTGAATGAGTTCAGCTGTGCTCCATCAGCCAAAATTAAGAATTATCTTTAAGGAAAACATACATATTTACTCAGACATCATGTTTTGCTTCTCACTTTCTGGAAAACAAATTAAAGCTGACAAGGAATTAGACTGGCTTAAATCCTTTTGCTGATGAAGAAGAGTAACTCATTGGTATTTGCAGAACACAGGAGTTATTTCTGTACTTCTTAGTAGTGCTCTTCATTTTATCTTTGAAACTAAACCAGATCAAAAATCATTTCATTCTTGTTTATACTATGTTGAATGTTTATATTGTGTTTTATGTAAATCTGTGTTTATTGCCTCCTCTCCTGAATTAGAAGCCAGGCAAAATTACCAAAAGGCATCTTTGGATATCTTCAGATATTTGTTTGTCTCTGAAAAAGCACATTAATTTGTTTGAATTATAACATACTTAGTATACCTTTTTTAAACTCCAGTTTCAAAGGAAAAGTATGTATGTGCTTTGTCGCAAACTATTAAATCACTCTTTGTGCTTATCTTATCAAGCTGATCTGTCAAGATGAAATCTGTCATTTTATGCATTTATAATGCATTTGTCACTATGGTAGCTAGGAATTGAGTACACAAGTTAAATGAGAAAGACCCCAAAGCAGTGCTTCCTAGTCTTCATTGGGATTTGAGTGTTTATTTTTTAAGATCAAGATTCTTCTGATGTTTCCTGAAGAATTTATGGGATCTCTCTGGTTGCTTTTACAACCAAAAGAATTTTTATTGCAGTCTGACAGAAGCAAAGCCTGAGCAAATCATTCTTATCTCTAGTGGTATACGAACAAAATATCTGCATTTCACCTTGAGCTCTGCCGTGCCTAGTGTTTCACTAAATATGTTTGCTGTTAAGGAAATAAATCTTTACAACTGACCTAAAATGTAAACCAGGATCTTGCAGGGTTTTCTACCCTGTGTTGGGAGTCGCTGAAAAACTTTGCATCAGAGATGAGGGACACATGGATGATGGTCATAGCTAGACTAAAATGGAATCTGCTACACCTTAGTGTCAGCAGTAAATTGTGAAGAAAATCAAGACATTAATAACTGATGTGTAAACAACAGCAGTGGAAATGAAAGCTGGAGTTGCCTCCACCTTTCAAATACTTTCCACCTTCTTTTGGCACCCTTTTTAAAAATACAGGCTAGGACTGGAACTGACACAAATATCTTTAGCCAAAGCTGATGAAGCAGCTGCATTTTAAGGTCTGTTTTCCAAGAGTTTTTTCAATTTTCTGATTCTTTTCAAATGACATGAATTCAGAAATGGTTTCTTTCTGTAAGCCTTCAATGTGTGTGCTTGTGAGAGTATGTTACATTCATAAAGCTGGAACAGTTTTGGTTCAGTCCATTGTGTAAAAGAAAACAGCTTTTCGCCAGGTCTTTTGTTGTAACAGCCTTGTATTTGATAATGCATTTTCAATTGTAGTATTTAAAACTCTTTATGCTTTGATGGAATAAAAGCACATGTCATGTATTCATCGTGAATACATTCTAAGTAGCAGTAATGTTTTCAAGCCTGGTCATCTGTGTGTCATGGACAAACGCCCCCACTGTGTTTTTGTGTCCATGTAAGATTTGGTTTGTACCAATGTGTCCATCCTTTCTTACTGGTCAGCCTCTAAGAAACTGAAGATCATGGAATCAGAGGTAGCATTTATGTTTATTATAGCAGTCAGAGTTCAATTTTTAATTTTACTTTTATGTGTTGAGAAAGTAATTTTTGGGGGGAATGGAATGTGACAGTATTGTTGGGAATGTCAAATTTCTGTTTTACACACTGCAGTCTTAGTACTGACTTCTTTCTTTTGAAATGCTTTTTGTATCACAAAACCAAATGCAGGATTTGATAAAATTTTTCAACAATTTCTGTTAATAAATGTAATTTTGCCTGATTTATCTGGCAACTATGCATGTGAATAGAGTCTTCAATGAACACGGCAATATATTTTAAACAGTGTAATGTTACTATAACCTCTGCATTCTTACCACTCAACTGCCAGATTTCTTTTGCTTGTATTTTTTGAATTCTCTGTTAATGTTCCAGTTTGCTCCTCTGGAATATTGGAACATACCAGGTAGACTTGGCAGTGCAGGGGGTGTGTAACTCCCAAAGCACCTTGTAAATTTGCAAGAAGTGAAATGATTTATTAACTCTGTATTTATGTTTCTGTTCTATTCAGAGGCTTGATTTGTTCACTCTGGTGACTGATTTACATGAATCTTCTTGGGACTGAACTACTGCATAATAATCTTTATAGCCAAGTGGCCTTGTTTCCACATGGATGCTGCTTAGAAAATTACACTCAACTTCATCACGGAGGCATACACTGTGGGTGGAAAGGTTGAAAGGAGCTGTTCGCTCTGTGCTCTGAACAGGACCAGATCTTAAGTTAGTTAGTTAGCAGGAGGAGATGATCAAGAGCCACAGTATAAGCATTCAGCCTCCTTGTGTGTAAACCACATAGTCCTAATAAGCTGGACTAGGTGAGGTAGGAAATTTATTTAGCCCACAGGTATGAGCTACTTTCCCTTGAAGGAAACTCACCTAAACCACAGCTGTCATATCTCCAAAAAATCTCTTAAGCTAATTTCTTTTCTTTCTGTACTATGCTTTTGCACTCATCTCTGCTATAGAAAACAATTAAGACAAATCCAGCTTCCTTTAAGTAAGGACATTCCTTATTGTTTCCAAATTTCCTCTGCTAGGTTGGTGTCTGCCAGCTTTCAGCAAAAGAGAATATTCAAACAGTTATATTTCAGATTCCAGGATCTACTAAACAAGCTGCTAGAGCAAACAATTTCCAGACATATCTACTGATGAGGCATGGGGAATATATATTTTCTTCCTTTCTTGTGTGCTTCAAAACTTTCCATATTAGGCATATTATTTATCCTTTTGCACTTGGGATCACACCTTTAAATTAGGAAAGTCAGGCTTAATTTTCTACTTTAAAGTCTTTCAACAGATCCTAACTGCTTGGGATATATTCATTCACAAATATCTCTACTTTTCCCAATCCACTTTACTAAACCACCAAGACAGTAATTAAGAATCCATAACAGCTAAACATAGCAATACTGAAAGTGCTAATCAGAGCAGGAGACTTCAGATTTGGCTAGCAAGGGGCTAAATGAAGTCCAAGTCTTTTCCAGTCTCAGCTTGCTGTGGGTTCTGCTTGCAGAACAAGCTGCCACGCAGTAGATGTGTGTACAGTCTCTTGCTGGGTGGTTCTTCAACAGATTTCAGAGCTGTCTCTGTCTTTCACATCAATATGACCTAGAAAGAAAAGGCGGCCAAGTCAGCTCATCATCAGAGCTGTAGCATTCATTGAAATCTCCTGTTTCCCTAAGGTTATCCTAAGTATAAATTCCACTTTCTTGAGCAAAGTGTATCAGGTTTTATTTTCTTCATGTTTTGTCAAAATGTAGTTCATAATGATGGACCAATGAGAAACACAGCCTGGGATCAGTTGTATGGATGGACAGTTCTAATAAGTGCAGGAAAGTTGAGTCATTTTGATTGATGGCTGCTGCAGAAGATAATGAATATTTAAACTCTAAATCATTTTGCATATGACTATTGTCAAGTATTATTCTTTTCTGAAGACCATGCTATTTGCCAGATACTTCACTTAGCTCTTCCTGACTGATGATTTCAATGAATAAAATATGGTCTGAAGTGTCCTGGAGCAGTTAGGACAATTTTCACTTTGCTTTACTAGCTAGTCTTGCTGAATGTGGGACAATCCCACTGTGAAGAACTGGAGAGACAACACGAAGTCCTGCAGAGAAACTTTCTTATGGCTTCCTCTAATAGACTTTTCCAGTGTCTGGTTTTAGAAAATAATATATAGCTTCCTCTGTCATATTAGGTCGATATAGTTGTAGGAGAAATTCTGTAATATAACAAGCCAAGTATTTAAATCATTGTGACTGGTATGATGATTAAATTTCAGTACCATATTTTTTCCACTGTGCAACCATGGAAGTATATTCAGTATTACCCTTACATCCTTTCCCTGCAGAAATCTGACTGGGTTTTGCAATGGCTTTGCTCCTCAATGTCTCTTGCTAAACAAAAATCATTTATTACATCGTACCTTTCCTCTCCCTCAAAGATTGATGCATACATTTCCCATCTTCCTATCTCTTCTGTAGCATCCACGGTATATAGAGATACTTTGTTCCTGGCATTACGGTTGAAGGCTCTACAGTAATAGATTTTATCTGACAGCAAATTAATGACAGTTGATGAGCTCCCAGGCTCTCCATCACCTCACCATCAGTCTGGGAAGTGAATAAAAAAAGGATGATCTTTCCTCGTGCTTAATTTTATGGCTAATGTTTTTCAGAGAACTTTCAGAATTTTGCATAAACAGCTTGAGACACCTCAAAGGTTTGCTTTCAGATTTGCTGAAATTGCCCTATGAAAACAAAGTATTTTTCAAATTTCACAATTTTATTGCCTGCTCAGAAATGACTCTTGAAAAAACCACTGTCCAGAGATCTTTGGGTCACCAATTAAATTACATTGCAGCTGTATGTATAAACTATTTAGTTGTTCAGCATTTGGAACTTTTCTTGTCCTAAAGCATGAGCTGTAGGCAGTGCTGAGTTCTCAAATGGTTTGCTGCTAGAAACCACTTGTTCAGTCCTTTTATATCTCACCTGTCTCTGAGTTACCCTTGAATTACACAGTTTAATTTGGATCCACTGACATAGTATTGTATATGCCACAGTACTAAACCAAAACTCCAATGCAGACTTCATGTTTAGGTCCTTCTGGTAAATAATATAATAGACTGTATCAGAAAGAGTTTCTGGCCAGTGAAAGAAATAGCCCATGATTTCAAAAAACATTTCAAGTTGGAAGCAGGCACTTAAGCACCCTGTGTGAAGACAATGCTATGGAAAGCAGAGGAGATGGATACTTTTAATAATATTTGAGGCTATTTCACTCTAATCTGACATCAAACTTGAAGAAAATCAGTATTGCGTACAGTCCTGCCAACTCTAATTGAGTGTGAAAAAATGGTTTTGTGGATTAGCTAAGCGCAAAGAGATGAAATTTCTGTCCTTTTTATGACTGTGAACAGAAGCCTGCTTCCTTGCCTACTTCCCTGCTTATTTCAACGGTAAAACTGTTCAGAAGAAGCTGAAAATATGTTTAATTGTTAGAAAGGGTTTGTTAAATAAAACAAATTTCTAGATTAATTGTTTTTATCTGGACCTTAAAACCACCCACATTCATCTGGAAGGAATTCTGGACTCTCTCAGCTAGAAGAAATCTGATGAGAGAGAGGGAGTCAGGAGACGGAATGTTCCGTGGTGTTCATAATATTTTAGGATGGTATTTTGCTGTGACTGGATTAACTAAAGCGAACACGATGTAGGGAATATGTTGCAGGGAAATTAACAGGAAAAATACTCCTTAGAAATATGGCAGTAAAAGGAGATAGAAGAGACAAAAGAAGGATGTGCAGATTTAGGATAGTTTTCAAAAGTGGATAGGAGCGAGGCACTGGCAGTATTGTTAGAAAAAAGTTTAATGATATCGTTCTCAGCAGAATATTCTGGTTTCAACAATGTGCCTGCTCCTGCTGACTCTTCCACCTCCCTTCCGTCTAAACTCTCAAAGAACCTACTGCTGTGAAGCTGGCAAGGAAATTGTGACTAGTTATTTTAATAACTGTATCTTCACTGTAATACGTGCTGCCAGAAAGATCCTCCTGCACTGCTAGATTTCCTTTCTTTCTAAAGTGCATAATTAAAAAAGAAAACTTTTAGGTTTTTGTATGGTTTTGTTTGTGGCCACAATTCAATACTTCTACATACTCATTCCCAGGAGCTTCACTCTCTGAAATCCATTTACCATTTTGAGAAGAGAGTAGAAAAATTTGAAGTGAAGGTATTCTGTTGATCACCTTGAGGCAATTTTAATAATAAATGATTTAGAATGCTATGATTCAGATAATAATTAGAATAAACAAACTAAGTTAATGAAAAGAATTTAGCTGTTTAAACTCTCTTTAAGCTTAGGGTAATAGTAAACTGTGATTAAATTTTCAAAAAGCTTTCTTATGTACAGTTCTAAATAAAGATAAAGTGTATTTCAATGAGGAGGCTCTTTGAATGTTAGTCAAGTTAGAAAAATCCTGATGTACAGTGGAGATATTTGGCAGCACCAATAACATAAAGCATCCTGAGGATTGTGAAGGAAGCCTAGGAGGAGGACAGTTACCCTGCTGCTTGAAGGCTGGATGGTCTCTCTCTTTCTAAGGTCAGACTAGATACAGGCTTCTATGTAAAATTTATTTGGGTCTCCAGCCCTGTGTCTTATGTGCATAGCCACTGTCTCTGTAAAGATATTCTTGTTCTGATGATTACGTTGTATGCGTAAAAATTCAGCCAGGTGTGGGCCACTCCAGATGGCATAGTGTGAGCATCACATCTAAGGATTACGTGTGGCTTTTAGCAATATGTTGACAGTACACTAGCTTTTACTTTTCTGGTTGCTTCACTTAGACTTCACAAATACTCAGTCACAAATTGTACCTCACCAATTTGTGTCAATCACAAATTGCTACCACCGGCACCATGAATTCCCTGACTTACATTAGTTATCCTTGGATATGGCAGGAGGTGACTCTGTGGGCCAAGAATGAAAGATGGCCAGGTTTCAACAGCAAGAGTGACTCTAATTGCTGTGTATGTATGTTGTGCAATGCACATTCTTCTGTAGAGGAATGAACTGGTTCTGGCAAAGGAAAAAACACTTTTATAAATAGATACACAAGTAGATAATTTCATAAAATGCATATTAATAACTTCAGTAAATTTGTAATGAGACACATTTTAAAACTTGGTGTCTATCACCCAGATCAAACATTCCTTCAGCATCTTTTTGATAAACCCGTAATGGAAGCAATACAATTTCTAACCATTTTTCTGTACAGGCTATGTTGCTTGAACTGGCAAATATTACTTTTCTTGAGTTATAGACATTTTTAATGATTTATTTTATTGTACAATCCCCCGAGTGATAATCAACTCATCTTGCTATCAATCATTATTCACCCATCACTCTCTTCTAGCTTCATTTTACTTGCCTTAAGCATACTTTTTTATTACTGAAGCCTTCAGATTTTGAATTGCCATCTCTTTATCAGTGAGATGATTTTAAATCTAGGAATAATTTCACCAGAAAAGACATACAAATGATTTTAAAACAAAAAAAAAAAAAAAAAAAAAAGGTAGGTCTATCCAAAATTTAAACAAAATCTATTTATTTTGTAAAAATTCAGATAGTTGGAAAAATACGTGTTCATTCAACTGTTACTAAACATTCTGGTTTCTTCTGACGTTGAAGGAGAAAGTATTGAGTAACATTGCGGAAAAAAACACGTTTGTTTCTGATTTGACTAAGTTCAGATGAAATTGAAAAAAACCTGCATAGTTATTGATAATTCCTGATTTCATAACTCCTGATAACATAGTAGTCCTCTGACTTTCTCTCAAACAAATTTTTGAGCTATTCCCTTACATCATGGCCATACCTCAGTTCATGTTTGCAGTTGACTGATTGATTTGTGGTTTGACTTCCCACTGAGATAAATAAGCAAAGCTATATCCTACAATAATAAACCCAATCCATTTGATCTACTTTGCATTGGCTAAGTGGCCAGGCTTGTGTGTTCTCTCTGCAAAGCATCTCCTGTTGTCACTGTTGGAGCCAGAAAACAGGGCTAGAGGAACCCACCAATCTGACCCTGCAGGGCAGCACTTTTTTGTCTTTTTTTGAGGAATTAAAACTTAAGAAAGACTGAAGAGTGACAGGAATGATCACAGTTCTAAAAAGCATGACTTCTGAAAAAGTCCAATGATATAACTGGTGTTGCATGACCCAAAGAAATAAGAACTGGGCAGAGAAGGTGAAAACATGATAATAGTCTTCAAATATGTACCTGGCTACAGCCAAGAAAAGAGATAATCTCTTCATGATTGACTATGTTAAGATAGGAGATATATAATAGGCTCACATTTTTGAAGAAGCATCAAGGAACTGGTATCAGGTAAACTTCTAGTAGCACAGGACTGCTGAGAGCAGCTACATAATATCAGTTATTGAAGATCAGTTTAGAAAAGTGAATGCAAAAATACAACAAGAACATCATGGGGGTAGCTTTAGAAATATCTAGGGAGTTAGAAATGTAGAGTGGTTAGTTGTCATCAGCTCAGATGTTCCTTTGTGGTTTTAAGGATTTATGGAGATCAAATACTCCTTCCTAAAACAATGCGAACTTGCATTGGCTGTACTAGGACAATGTAGACACTCGGGATGTTCTCACAGCCTTATACCATGTCAAGTCAACAAGTATCAAGGAATCACACAGTGGAATACAAAAGAGTGACTACTCATATTGATTAAATAAGCAACAAGTGAAGCAGCTTTGATACTGGAAACAGCCTCATTTTCCATGAAATTGTGGGTTTGTTGCCAGACAGTAGTGGGCACTTGATCTACTGTTTTCCTTCATTTCTATGGCATTTCTGCAGTAGAGCTCCACCTCACTAAAACTAAATGACCTAGCTGTGGTAGAGGTTTCTGTATTTGGGCTGCTTTAGTTGCTTGGGTGAGCTCAGCAGCTCAGATAGCTCCGTCCAAGTGGCTTTTTTACCACTGAGGTAGAGGGTACTGAATGTGGCTGGGACAGAGTGAATTTTCTTCATAGGATCCCATATAGTGCTGTGTTTTGGATTTG
The DNA here is from genome assembly GCF_000696875.1 of Nestor notabilis. Classification (NCBI taxonomy): domain Eukaryota; kingdom Metazoa; phylum Chordata; class Aves; order Psittaciformes; family Psittacidae; genus Nestor; species Nestor notabilis. Next base: position 1,683 of record NW_009933189.1, on the reverse strand, counting down.
TGACTAAAACCTTGCTGATTTCACACCAGTGTTTTGTCTATTGCTGAACTGTACTTGCAGAGTACAATTTTGGATTGCCTGTACAGAGTACAGGCTTTCTCTAGTTCTCACTCTGATCTCCCTAGTGAAGACGCTACAGTTGGGAAAGAGGTTGGGAGAGGACAGAGCCTCAGACCTCACCCAAACTGGCCAAAGGTAAATGTCGTACATCATGCTTAGCAATAAAACCTGGGGTAGAACAGACGAGAGGGGTGGTGGGAATCTTTCTTTAGTACTTGTTGCTCCGGGACTGGGTAGGCGTTGGTCTGCTTAGGGATGGTGATGAGTAGCTGTCTTTGCTTCACTTGTTTGCTTGTTTCTCTTCCTTCATTATTAAACTGTCTTGATATCAGCCCACAAGTTTTTTTCATGTTTGTTACTCTGATTCTCTCCCTGCCCTGTGTAGGGGATAGGGAAAAGTGAGCAAGCCACTGGATGAGTGCTTGGTTGCTCGTCAGGGTCAAGTCACCACAGGAGGTGTGCGCACAGTCTGGCTTAGGGATGTTGTAGACCCTGAGTTAGGACAATGTTGTCTTTGAGTCACATATGGTAGCACAAAATATGGCTGATCTTCTCAGGTAGAGCATGGGAAGAAAATAGTTTTGCTGCTGATGCTCTGCACTGCAGTCTTCAATGGGCATCCATCCTTGGACATGATTTGTTAGCTGGTAAAGAGAAAAAATGATTTCAAAACACTTGATAATACCTTCTTTACCATGGTAAAACAAGGAAGTAAATAGACAAACCTCATGACCCTCCACTAAAACCCCAGGCCTGTGTCATATAACTCTGATTCAGATTTTGCATACATATATTGTTTAATTACCCAGTCCAAACTAGAATTTATGTAAGGCTCTTTGAGTCAGCTAAGCTACAGAGAGAAGTGTTGCATCTTGGGGAAAAGAGAATTTGTCTTCCTGTCTGAGAAGGGCCATGAACTAAATGATCATAAGGTCCTTTCCAACCCTAACCATTCTATGATCTGAGGGCTGAAAACATATTCTCAGATATTATGAAACTTCAGTTGTTGTCTAAGAAGACCTGCTTTAATTCTGTGACAGCTCTGCACAGTAGAGAATGTCAGAATGAACTGTGGATCCATTCCCTCTAGGAGCTGTTGATTTGGGTTTGGTTTTCTATTTGAGAGCTTATACAATGACAGAGTGACCTGGAACAGTGTGTACGAGCAGGTGTTTGTGTAAGATTGCATGAAATGAACATAAGTGCTGTGAAATTTCTGAATAATTACTGCCTGAATGAGTAAAACTGCCTGCCTGAATTGCTTCTCACAGTTAGAGTGGAAGGAAAACTTCAGGGAGCATCAGAAAAAAAGAATGAAATCAGCTCTTCACATTTCAAAATGCGCACATAAACCTTACTTGGATTTTCCAACTATGCAGATGAGTCATTGGAGATATTGCTGTCTTTCAGTTTTGCTCAGCTTCCTGGATGTGAAGAGCCCCACCCTCAGTTTCTTCCAAGAAGTAGTTGGGCAGCCCAGCAGAGCACAATCAATAATGCAGGTGTGCGAGACTCTATCTGCTGCACAGATTTCCTCCAAAGAGAAATGAGTAATTATAACAAGTTTAAGATCCCTCTTAAAGAGGAAGATCTATCCCTCTGTCCTGGGTTCAGCTACAGCAG